>NC_134413.1:76767491-76932491 GCF_038048845.1 Mixophyes fleayi
TGAGCAAAATCATTTTATCACAGTCCCATGAGGGAGGAAAATATGATTATAGATCGTGCTTTGTGCTGACGTTTTCATGAGCTTCATCAGGAATCATTTATCTCTGTTAAAGTTTGTAGAACAGGACACTACAAATGTCCATATAATCATGCAAAACAGATACAATATTGCTCCGTAAAATAAAATGTTTCTCCATGGCTTCTCAAAACAAGGAGTTCTTGTGCACCTAGTCTGTACTACGCTAAGAACACCCTTTGCCCAACTCAACTCTTCTGCCTGTGCACACGGCTGCTTCTCGTGCAATTCAGCCATCTTGCTCGCAAAAACAATGCAACCTGATGGAAATCCAAACTGAGGCACACATCATCATCATCATCAACATTTATTTATAGAGCGGGAGCAGATTCCGTAGCGCTTTACAATTGGGAACAAACAGTAATATAACAATACTGGGTAATACATACAGACAGAGCGGTAAGAGTGCCCTGCTCGCAAGCTTACAATCTATGGGGCAATGGTTTGATATACAATGGCAAGTGCTACATCATATTGAACATGTGTCCAGCTAGAATATAAAGGTTAAAAAGTATTTAGTGGGCTGTATGGTCCAACGCTTTATTTGCATTGCAGAATGACAGTTTGGAACATCACAAATGAACTAAAAAGTTTTTACAAATATTACTTATTGCAGAGCTCACCTCCATTATTCTGTAGGAGGCTGTTTCTGATCCGGATTAGAGAACCTTGTCCTATCTTAATTTGTGCCATCAATCTTTATTAGTACCAATCAGATGCTGTAATGAATCCGCACCATAACAGCAATTTTTAAAAAGGAGGCAACACTGCTCACACCTGAAACACAAGCTTCATCTCAGCACAGTTGCTGGCAACAGCATTCATATATATGCTTCACATCCAGGAGCAACACGTGGATTTCAGTATTGCTTTTTTTTAATGATCAATTGTGTATCGACTTGTTTGGAACTTTTCTTTCCTCCAACTATTCTACAGTCTCCACTTTCTTTTACTGTGTAATTGTCCGTCACCTCTCGTCCTCCCAGAACATGTTTCTTGGTTAAAAACTGTTTTTATGCCTTCTACCCCTGCAAAAGGGCCTACTCCTGAGGTGTCTCCAGTAGGACCTTCAGCGAGATAGGTTTGTGACAGTTTCCCAGCTGACCTCCCCGTTTATTTTTTTTTTTAAGCTATGTTTGGTTGCCCCAAAGACTTGTGCACAAGACCAAGCTGTCCACTAAAAAACAGAATAGGGGAACAGACAACAAAGGGACAGTTTGTAAAGAAAGGTTCAGTAACGGATAGGCTGTGAGATAGTAAAATCACAGTTCACAAACTCAAGACACAATCGAAACCTTAAGGTCAGAACAGGCGCCAAACGACAGAGATTGAGCCAAAATAGTCTCACCCAAGTATCCAAAATGAGAACAAATCAAAACAATGGAAAGAACAAGCCTAGTTTAAATTAAGTGTACCCCTGGCCGACATACCTAAGTAATATTTAGATGCGTTCTATCATCGCCCACAGTCCCGCTCAAATACATAGATGAGCTGATGCATTTACGCTTGCTGACCACTTACGTGCGTCCATACGAGCACAGGAGCGCATTGGCCTGAGTGAATGCAATTTATGTAAATTCCCTACCTTGTGCGCAGAGAAAACTCCTGTGACATCATCACGCACAGGAGGGGCACAGTTTTATAGAGCAGTTCTCTCAATGACTAGATGTGGTTGCTAATAACTGTACTGCACTTTACTGCAACTAGACTTTTTACCCCGGCTGTTGTATTAATGTTATGTTTTAACAAAACTGCACGACAGGTTTATTTTTATGACTTAAGGCACATGTATTCAGAATGGTTAGAGCAGGACTAGCTGTATATATACTGTGTGTATTTTGGCAATACATACTCGGCTTATTGCATAAGTATATTCCTGTAAACACCGTCCCCAAATGTCCACATGACTGATGAAACATTTCCAAATAAACAAACTTACCATATTACATTATATCTATCACGATACTCTGTACTGTAAATTCTAACATGGAGCAAGACAAAGGGCTAGATTTACTAAGCTGCGGGTTTGAAAAAGTGGGGATGTTGCCTATAGCAACCAATCAGATTCTAGCTGTCATTTTGTAGAAGGTACTAAATAAATGAAAGCTAGAATCTGATTGGTTGCTATAGGCAACATCCCCACTTTTTCAAACCCGCAGCTTAGTAAATCTAGGCCAAAGGGTGTGATCTATCATCTTCCTCATGAACGTCATTCACGTGGTCCATTTCTGATCTCACCTCATTCAGATAGTAATACTATCACGTGGGCAGGGTAAGTGTATAAAATAATATATATATATGGTTTATAAAATTTCGGACAATAAAGGTTATTTAGGAACCACAAAATTGCAGTAGAAATGCTGTTTTGTGACATCATGTGCCTGCTTTTGTGATAATGCATCTAGTCTTGCAGGTAAACACAAGTAACTGTGCATACCGCCCAACTGTCCCGATTTTAGGACTCTCTCCCACTGTCCCACCATGTTTGTCGCATGGGTGGGAATGTTGGGGGAAGGGAGGTATATAAAGGTCAGCCTAGTGCCTACTTCCCCATTTCGGGGATAGGCGCAGTGGTGGGATTCAGCCGGTTCGCATCGGTACTATAGAACCGATTCCTAAACTAGTTGCGGCGGCGGCGGGGGGCGGGGGGGGGGATTGGGGGTGGGGGGGGGGTTCTGGGCTGCTCCTCTTCGTTGGTGGGGGGAGCAAAAAAAAATAAAATAGAGATTTACTCACCTGATCCCTCCTTCCTCTCTGCTCTGTTAATGCTGAATGACAGGCGTGACATCATCAAGTCACGCCTGTCATTCAGTGAGGAGCAGTGCGGAGAGGAAGCAAGAAGAGAGAAGACAGAAGAGAGGAGAAGAAAAGAAAAGCTAATAGAAAGGTAAGCGAAAAAAGAAAAAAGGGAATTAAGCAGAAAGGCAAACTATGAGGAAAAAGGAAATGAGAGAGGCACAGTAAGGAAAAAGGAGATGAGAGAGGCACAGTAAGGAAAAAGGAGGTGAGAGAGGCACAGTAAGGAAAAAGGAGGTGAGAGAGGCACAGTAAGGAAAAAGGAGGTGAGAGAGGCACATTAAGGAAAAAGGGGTGGAGAGAGGCACATTAAGGAATAATGGGAGAGAGGCACAGTAAGGAAAAAGGAGGTGAGAGAGGCACAGTAAGGAATAAGGGGTGGAGAGAGGCACATTAAGGAATAATGGGAGAGAGGCACAGTAAGGAAAAAGGAGGTGAGAGAGGCACAGTAAGGAAAAAGGAGGCGAGAGAGGCACATTAAGGAATAAGGGGTGGAGAGAGGCACATTAAGGAATAATGGAAGAGAGGCACAGTAAGGAAAAAGGAGGTGAGAGAGGCACAGTAAGGAAAAAGGAGGTGAGAGAGGAACAGTAAGGAAAAAGGAGGTGAGAGAGGCACATTAAGGAAAAAGGGGTGGAGAGAGGCACATTAAGGAATAATGGGAGAGAGGCACAGTAAGGAAAAAGGAGGTGAGAGAGGCACAGTAAGGAATAAGGGGTGGAGAGAGGCACATTAAGGAATAATGGGAGAGAGGCACAGTAAGGAAAAAGGAGGTGAGAGAGGTACAGTAAGGAAAAAGGAGGCGAGAGAGGCACATTAAGGAATAAGGGGTGGAGAGAGGCACATTAAGGAATAAGGGGTGGAGAGAGGCACATTAAGGAATAATGGGAGAGAGGCACAGTAAGGAAAAAGGAGGTGAGAGAGGCACAGTAAGGAATAAGGAGGTGAGAGAGGCACAGTAAGGAATAAGGGGTGGAGAGAGGCACATTAAGGAATAATGGGAGAGAGGCACAGTAAGGAATAAGGGGTGGAGAGAGGCACATTAAGGAATAATGGGAGAGAGGCACAGTAAGGAAAAAGGAGGTGAGAGAGGCACAGTAAGGAATAAGGGATGGAGAGAGGCACATTAAGGAATAATGGGAGAGAGGCACAGTAAGGAAAAAGGAGGTGAGAGAGGCACAGTAAGGAATAAGGGGTGGAGAGAGGGACATTAAGGAATAATGGGAGAGAGGCACAGTAAGGAATAAGGGGAGAGGCACAGTAAGGAATACGGGGAGGAGAGAGGCACAGTAAGGTAAAAGGGGGGGATGGGAGAGGCACAGCATGAGAAAAAAGGGGGGAGATGCACAGATTGAGGGAAAAATGGGGAGACAGGCACAGTATGAGGAAAAAGTGCGGGGGAGAGGCACAGTATAAGGAAAAAGGTGGGGAGAGAGTCACAATAGTAGGGACTATTAATTTAAGATGGGGTGGTTTGGGGGTGAGTTTGGGGAGAATGAGGTCTCTATTAAATGTGCCTATGAATTATTTAATGGCAGTGACAGGTTCGGGAAATAGGTATATTTCTGAAATGCAAATACTATTCATTTATTGCTGGACCTGTTTGTAGGGAGGGAAATAGGTTTATTTATTAAATATGAATACTATTATTTTAATGTTGGGGCTGGAGGAAGGCCTAATTATTAATCGTGGGTGGTATTGATTTAACCTCGGGGCTGGCTGTAATTTTCTAAATGTACCCATTTTTTTTCCAAATAGGTCCTCCAACATTCCAGGATCCAGACAAGCCACAACTAAAAAAACCTGCAGCACAGGTGGTGAAAGTAAGAAGAACAGGTAGGAGAGAGCAGCAGAGTCTGTGAAACATTGTGATTCTAGTGGGACAATCCTAATTTTTGGTGACCGTTCAATGGTGTACACAACAATGCAGGTTTTTTGGTCTGTAGGAGGGTGCATCAACACACCCATTAGCAATTTTGAATAAATATTGAATAAAATTTTAGTACATTTTATATATATATATATATATATATTATTTTTTATGTTAGTTATAATGTGCGGTATCATTGCTAGTTTTAATGTGTGGTGTCAATACCAATTTTAATGTGGTGTTTTGATGATTGTTTTAATGTACAGTATTTTAGTTTGTGGAAACAATGATATTTCTTATGCAGACAACCTAGGCGAGCCCTCTGGGAGAGCTGTAAGTGTCATACTGTGGGCTGTAGGTGATGTAATGCAGCATCTGTCACTATTCCCTTAATTTTAGATCTTAGGGGCCCCCCTGTCTTAAGAGCCCCGGGCCCCCCAAAGCCTTAATCCAGCTCTGTGTGCGGCTGCTTTAAATTTTTACACCTTGTGCACTGCAGCTTGCCCTGCTGGCCTGGACAACGATCCCAAATCAGTTTAATAGCTCACACCGGCCTGGCTCTGCTGTTCTAAGCTGTGCAGGGCTGTTCAGGCTGTCAGTCATCATGTAAGCCCCACCCTGCCTCCCTTGTTCTTTGCAACGATTGGCTCCCCCTACACGTGTCCTGAACGCACAACAGACTGTGCAGAGGAGAGATGCGAGAAGAAGATCCAGCCCAGGGCGGAGGCCGCGGAGCCACCATCAGCCATCACGCGGCAGAGCAGACAGGCAGCCCGGGCCGGGAGTACGGACATTACTGGGTCACTCACCGTCGCCGACCGTCGGCATCTGGGGTGAGTAACCGTGATGATGCTGATGTGCTGAGCCTGTCACTGCAGGTCTTATCAGCCTACCGCTGAAGGAATGGAATCCTACTCCTACAGTGCAAAGATGGTTAAGGGTAAATCACACAGCTGATGATGCTCGGATAAAAGCAAAGAAAATTGCAAGTGAGGACGCCAATCAAACAGCAATATGGAAATATCTTCACTAACTGTTTGTGAGGTATTTAATATTAAAAATCTTCCGTTACACATAATCTAGTTGTCTTTACCTCTTTTACTGTTCTTATTGCAGTATTTAATGCGTGAATTGTTAGACTACCTTTCGGTATATCTTTTGGTATAGTTAAAATGGTCATTAGGACATAGAACCTGTTCATTTTTTTGAATCCCACCACTGGATAGGCGTGTTGAGAGGTATGAATGTCCAAGATGGCATCATATAATGTCCAAGATGGCATCAGTGCAGCTCTAAAAGGTAGCAATGGCTGATAGAAGGCGTTGGATGGACCAAGGGCATTTCTTGCTCTGTTATATAGGATTATTTAAAAGAGATAAAAGGGGTAGAGAGCACATTTACAATGACATTATCTCATTTGCAGTAGAGCACACAGGCTCTTTATTCTCCCCAAAAGTCTTTTTTATTCTCTGCCCCCTCTGAGGTCCTGGAGATCAAGTCTAGTTCCTTTATTTCTTGTGGGACATATTTTGCTCTGCATTCATAGCATTGTGATATAAACAAGCAAACACACAACAGTCACAACTGAAATACAGATCTAGATGTCGACTCATTCTCACAATTAATTTAAGCCATAATTGAGGTTAAACCAACCAGCGGATTAGGAGAAACATATAAAAGTAAAAATGAAATAAGAAATGGTCCTAGAGTGGTAGCAGGTTTGACTTTGATGTGACTTTTTGTTCTTTCCAATTAAGGAATTTTGAAGAGCGTCCTCAACCTGTAAAACTAGGCACAGATGGCTTTATGGTGGTGGATTCAAACAGTGTAGGACTGGGGCATGAATGGCCCCCAGGGGGAATACAATGGTTGAGATTCATGCAATAGTGTGTGTGTGCAAAAGGGGCATGGCCAGCCACCAGAAGGGGTGTGGTCAGCTGACAGAGAGGCAAGACCAGCCTTTAGAGAGCGTGTCTACAGTTCCATACCGGTCATCTCCACCTTCAACCCCTCCTATCCACCACACCGGTTCTTTTCACCACTACCGTCTGATTCTCATCACCTCCACCCAGAGCAGAATGAGTTGACCACCCGTCGTACCATGTTTATTCATAGACTATAAAGTCATCGTCATGTAAATGTATGCATAGAGTACTATATTTGACAAAAGCAAAGGCAGAACGCAAAGGTTTTACTGACGGACCTTCACACATCTGCAGCCTGTTCTGTGCCCAAACACCTAAATTTGGCTCATCTCAAACTCAACGCTCCGATATATACAAACATATAACCAGGTGTTGTAAAATAATTCAAAATGCACAAAAGACTATTCTGACCTAATGACTCAGAGGAAAAAATATCATAAACACAAGCACTTATTTCTAGGTCATTGGTCTTTCTTTAAAATTTAGCAGGCTACCCATAAATGAAGTCTAAATAAATGGGAGAAATAGGTGAATATATATTACAAGTTAACCTGTGCATGATACTCAGGCATTCTAGTCAAATCAAGCTACTTAAGGTGTTAAAAAGGTTCTTGTCATGCATTTGGGGCTAGGCCAGGCCTCCTCAGGGGAAGAGCGTTACTTCCCGATGTAAGCGCCCTATTTTAACGTGATTTTGTCCACATGTCACCACCTCATCATTCTTCTCCATCACCTCATCCTTCATCTTCATCGCCACATCCTTAATATCCATCGTCTTACTGTTCTAAAACCTCTCGATACACAACGTTTCTGCTAAACACCTTATCGCTGTGCTCAATCAGTCTTCCTTGAAGGGCAGTATTAATAACCTGCACTTTCACATCACTGCTTCTCCGTACTCGTGAAAATGCGACATACAATTGTCCATGACCAAACACAGGCTCTGGTAAATAAATACCCACACGGTCAAGAGTTTGAGCCCTCAACTGGTAAATTTAGCCTTTACTACCCCTCCCACGGGGGGAAGGGGGGATGATGGAAGTTAACTGACTTCACTATTATCATTTTGTCTGAGAAAAAAGTTTTTTCCACACACACACACACACACACACTAACACACGCCGCTAGGCTTATATATATATTAGATGGTATTTTATGGTCTTACTTTTTAATTATTTGTGTCCAGTTTTGTCTAGATAATTGAAAAAAAAAAAAAAAAAGTGTATTTGAAAGTGCTACCATAAGTCCTAACAACCACAAAAAAATATCAAGTAGAAAAAGTACTCAGAGGAAGTAGCTAATATGAAGATGTAAAAACAGTAGTTTGTGGGAGCACGCAAAGAAGTTAAATAGGTCAATTCGAAACACTCAGCTGAAAAATTTACACACCATGTAAGTTTTCGATATAATTTCTGTTGATGTCAATGGATTTCCATCCTTCCTGATTTCTTAAAACATCCTGCTAGATTTGACCATCTGGCTGCTGATTTCTACATTAGTTTGCACGCCCGTGGTTTAGACTAATGTTAGCGCAACTTAAGCTACTATTTCTTAATGTATAACATATACTGTGTATTACATACTTGGTCATTCTCCCGGAATGTCCAGGAGACTGCCGAATTCCGGGTAGGTCCCTGGGTCTTCCAGAAGAGCAGGCAAGTCTCCCGCATCCTGTCCACCGGGTGCCAAAATTATGATTTTGTTACGGGGCGGGGAGCAAATTATGCTAATTGCCCCACCCCTCCCCCCGGATTTCCCGGATGCCAGCTACATAAAGTTGGCAAGTATGATGTATTACTAAGCTGAATAAGATACATGAAATAACTGGAGTGATTATACATTACTAAATAAGTCCACAATGCTCTCTTTGCACAAGGTGCCATGTTTGAAGGGAGGAGCCTCTGCATCTAAATAGGCAAACAGTGACTGACAGCTAGGTGAACTTGCTTTGCAGATATGCACAGGGTGGGTTAGTTGATTGATTAATACTCAGGGGCATGGCCAGTGATGTCACAGCATCTGAGCCCCAGCTTTTTGACCCTTATCAGATGCCTTCAGGACTAATACTAAAGTCATTTGTCAAGTATCAGAAGCTATCCTGGTAAGTTGTAGCAGCCAGCATGATGATTTTAGTTGGGAGAGAAACTATTTTGGAGTGGAGTTTGTCTAAATTCAAGTATAATCTTGGTCAGAGAAACAAGAAAAAAAATATATGCATTGGTATCTCTAGTCAAAAGACATTAGTTGTTGTTTTGTTTGTTTTTTTGAGTCCAGACAATTTTTAAGGTTTCACTTCTGCTCCCTTACAGTAAGATGTAAGTTCTGCGCTGCTAACGGCTATTCCTGCAAACAGAATATTTTAACACATTGACTGCAAAAGTGTGAAATGCCCTCTAGTGGGGAAGTGGTTTAATTACAAATAATTAAAATAATATATACAGGAATGGGATCTGATGGAACACTTTGGATTTGCAATCCCAAAGCAGTTCTTGCACCCATAAAGCCATACAGTTTCTGAAACCGCACACCGAAAACTGTGCTCTGCAGCAGAATATCGTTGCGACAGGATAGGCTTCAACTGCAACCTTACTTCACCACAATTAGGGTGGCTGTCAGCGACTACTTGTCACTGACGACTTCTACTTGTGCTTCTTGGTCACCAGCTAGTTCTAGAAAGGTAAGTAGCTGTCACCAACAGGCTCCTTCACAGGCACCTGAAACAGCTTGTTCTGTAGCCCATACTTGTCAACATTTTAGATTCCGGAGGGAAGATACTGATGCCGAGTGCAGGGGCGTGGCTTTGAAGTGCATCAGCAAGCCCCGCCCATACCCACTTCACTAGGGAAGTGAGAGTGGGATGTGAGAGGGTTCACTGTTCACCCTTGAATCCGGGAGAGTAGGCAACTATGGTGTAGATGCTGTAGATCCTTTTTTCTAGTTACTCTAAAATAAAATGACCAGTCAGATCAGTTTGGATTGGTGTAGGACAGGCCCGGCCAATCTCTGGTTCTCCAGGTGTTGTGAAACTACATGTCCCACCATACCTTGACGGCTATCGGCTGGCTATTTACTAGCAAAGCATGCTGGGGCTTGTAGTTTCACAACACCTGGAGAGCCACAAATTGACCAGGCTTGTCCTTAACCAAACCAGACTGATCCAACTGGTAATTTTATTTTAAATTTCATTCACTTTAGTGAAGTGGCGTATCTCTAATGGGTGTAGGGTGTGCAATGCACATGGACCCATGCCGCCCACCCTGAACCTAGAAATTTATACTGCTGTCAGAATTATTCTTTTTCTACAAAGGAAGGACTCTGTGACCCACCCTCCCCTATTGCACCAGTTGGCCAGGCTCAGAGGGCTCCACCCTTCCTGGCACCCTGGCCGGACTTGAAGTGATAGCCGACAGGTGACACATCACAGGACAGTAGATACACTGCCACCAAGCTGGCAATGTAGGAGCCAATAGGGGAGGAGCTGCACATCAACATTAAGTCCTTGTCCGATCAGAGTCCTAATTGGTTGGCTCTGCACGGTCTACAGCCTGTCCCAGATTGGCCACTGGGGTTGGTCCAGTAATTCAAGGACTTACTTGAATTTAAACAGTGATGGAGACTGATTTTGGCTCTATATAAACACATATGAACACATGTTGTGGTCATCTGTGTGTACCAAATTGTACTCCTGGACGTATAATCACTACCACATAGCGATGTGTGACATAGACCTGCCTAATATTGTGTAGGTCCCCCTCATGCCGCCAAAACAGCACTGACCCATCGTGGCATGGACTCCACAAGACCTCTGAAGGTGTTTTGTGGTATCTGGCATGTTAGCAACAGATCCTTTCAAGTCCTATAAGTTGCGAGGTGGGGCCTCCATGGCTCAGACTTGTTTTTCCAGCCCATCATCATCATTTATTTATATAGCGCCAGCAAATTTCTCAGTGCTTTACAATTGGGAACAAACAGTAATAAAACAATACTGGGTAATACATACAGACAGAGAAGTAAGAGGACCCTGCTCGCAAGCTTACAATCTTAGGGCGCAAGCTTTCGAGGTATGTCTATTAAATAACGAGACTCTGATTCCACCTAGTAAACAAAGCAGTCAGAACCGGTTACAACTGTATACGTAGTAACCTTGAACCTTTCTGACCCTGCATGACAAGCTGCAACACTCTATGACGTTCAGTTGATTGTGAGTTGCCATTTAGTTTGGTTGTTTTTTCTGTAGAGTGCCGGAAAATGCTAAGTTTAAAAAAAAAAAACTTGCACAAAACACCAACAGAATGTTTTCAAATGCTTACTATGGCCTATGGGAATGACTGCCTGTCTCGTGTGTGTGTGTGTTTGAGTGGCACAAAAGATTTAGCGAGGAACGTGAGAATGTCGAAGATGATGAACACCCTGGACGACCTTGCACTTCAAGAACCGAAGAAAATGTAGAAAAAAATCAGTCAGATTGTTCGAAAAGACGGCCGACTCAGTGTTTGAATGATAGCTGAATCTGTGAACATTGACAAAGACACCGTATGGAAAATTTTGCGTGAAGACCTTAACATGACGAAACTTTGTGCAAAGATGGTCCCAAAGGTTCTCAAAACAAAGCAAAAAGAACGTCGCAAGGAATGTTATGTTGACATTCTGCAGCAACTTGACACAGATCCAAACCGGTTTCATAAAGTAATCACTTGTGATGAGACCTGGATCTTCCAGTACTATCCTGACAATAAAAGACAGTCAGTGCACTGGAAAACACCGTCATCACCGAGAATGAAAAAAGCTCATCAAAGCAACTCAAAATTCAAAGCAATGCTCATTGTTTTTTTCAATATCAAAGGTGTAATTTTGGAAGAATGGGTTCCAGAAGGGACAACAGTTAAAAAGCATTATTATAAGGACGTTTTGCAAAAGCTGATAGAAAGAGTCAGAAAGAAACGGCCGCAACTGTGGAAAAATGGTTTCTTTCTTCACCAGGACAATGCGCCTGCTCACGCAGCACTTTCTGTGAAGCAGTGTTTGACTGACAAACACATTACTACACTTGAACATCCTCCATATTGGCCCGATTTAGCACCTTGGGATTTTTATATTTTCCCAAAAGTTAAATCAGTGCTTAAAGGGACACATTTTGAGTCAGTTGATGCTGTAAAGAAGAAAATGGCAGATATGTTGAAACAAGTGACAGAAATTTATTTGCTCCATGCCTTCGACCAGTGGAAAACAAGACTACAGCGATGTATTAGTGCAAATGGGGAGTATATTGAATGGGACAAACATTACATTTGTAATACCAATAAGTAAAGGTGAGTTATTTAATCAGTCTCGTTATTTAATAGACGTACCTCGTACAATCGATCCCACAGATGCTTGATCGGACTGAGATCTGGGAAATTTGGAGACCAAGTCAACACCTTGAACTCTTTGTCATGTTCCTCAAACCATTCCTTAACAATTTTTGCAGTGTGGCAGAGCACATTATCCTGCTGAAAGAGGCCACTGCCATCAGGGAATACCGTTGCCATGATGGGGTGTACTTGGTCTGCAACAATGTTTAGGTAGGTGGTACGTATCAAAGTAACATCCACATGAATGCCAGGACCCAAGGTTTCCCAGCAGAACATTGCCCAGAGCATCACACTGCCTCCGCCGGCTTGCCTTCATCTCATAGCGCATCCTGGTACCATCTCTTCCCCAGGTGAACGAAGCACATGCACACAGCTGTCTACATGATGTAAAAGAAAATGTGATTTGTCAGATCAGGCCACCGTCTTCCATTGCTCCATAGTCCAGTTCTGGCATTCACATCTCCATTGTAGGCACTTTTAGCAGTGGACAGGGGTCAACATGGGCACTCTGACCAGTTTGTGGCTATGCATGCCCATACGCAGCAAGCTGCTATGCACTGTGTGTTCTGACACCTTTCGATCATAGCCAGAATTAACTTTTTCAGCAATTTGTGCTACAGTAGCTCTTCTCTTGGTTTGGACCAGACAGATTAGCCTTCGCTCCCCACGTGCATCAATAAGACTTGGGCATCCATGACCCGGTCACTGGTTCACCTGTTATTCTTCCTTGAACCACTTTTGGTAGGTACTATCCATTGCATACAGGGAACACCCCACAAGACCTGCCATTTTGGATATTATCTTGTAGGCTATTCATATCTTGTGCATGTCTATAACTCTATCTTTAATTTTCTTAGAATGCTCTTTGGTCTTCTGTCGCAGGATGGACATTAACTCTTATGTTCTGGGGTGAGATTACAATGATTGACAGACAACAGTTGTAAAAAAGGATAATACAAATGTTTAATATAAGAGATACATTTGAAAGCAAAAGATACTTAGCTGTGCAATTCAATTTGACTGCTGAATAATGTCTTGATCTGAGGAGCCCCGTTGCTCTGATAGCACTCGGTGAAATCAGGATCATTTGTTGGACACAGCTTTCCAGAGGATGTTCCAATTGAAGCTAAAACTATGTGGCTATCAGCTGCCTATTAAACTTCTAATTCCAACCCCCTTCTCCCCCCAGAGACTAGTTAAAACCAGTCCTGGACATATAGAAATGTCCTTGTACTAACAGGGATCATTGTATGAATGTTATCTTAAAAGATCAGAGAGGTCTTGCATAAGACACACACACACACACACACACACACACACACAGTCCTGTTAACCCTTTACATCACAGTCTTCATTTTTACAGCTTTCCTTCAGATTCGCAGTATGACTAATGTTATTTGAATTAAGGGGTCTTTAATCCATAAAAGCTGACCTTTTTTAAGGATTCTCATATGAAAGCCAACTATTAGGGCAATATCTTTCATCTGTGTACACTTGGAACTTTCACAGCAGAGTGGTTTTAATGCTTATGCAAGCAATATTTTTTCAGCTTTCATTTTAAAGAAACAATCTGCAAACAAAATAATGAATTATGAGTTTGAAAATTTGCTATAAGAGCAATAAATATACTGTTTGGAACAATCTGTATAAGTGACATTTGTAATAAAGACAAATCTGTTGACTTTTTAAGTGTTCAATACTTTTGCAGGCCACTGTACATATATACTGTGACTAAGAGAATGGTTTGCCACTGCCCTCTGAGAGAAGAGTTTGGTATTTAGATGACAGTCTGCAGGGCAAGGCTGCAGACATTACACATTTCTACAGCAGTGCACCTAGTTTAAAGATATACAGGTGGAGGACATATGTGTGACAATATAAAAGTATAGCGTGTAATTTAACTTACATATTTTGAGGTATTTTGGAGGTATCTTTTTCCACAGGTAACAGCAACTGTCAGGCTGTGTCTGCAGTGAGGCTAATCAAGGAGAACACTTGGAGAACTCCTCTATAAAGACCAGATGTCTTCTGTCCAACAAGCTAGGGTTGTGGAAAGAGTGTAAAGTATTTAAGCCTGAGTTGCTCATTATGTAAGTGTGACCGATGCTGATCAAGTTGGCCAGTGTCTAGGGATTTGGTCGAACTTAGGGTAACAAGAAATTGTATGGAACTTTGTGTTATAAGCAAAATACAAAGCAATAATTTGTTCATGTGCGTCTGTGCCACAAGAGTTGTCTGAAGTGCTGATGCTTAGGGAGACAAGTTCCCACTACCCAACCGGCATATACATTAAAATGAAGGACGTTTTGAATACAGCAATAGCAAGCTCAGGTGCTCTGAATTGGAGAGGCACAGAAGGAAAACACCAGGCTCTAATGGGAAGATTTAGCCCAGGTGAGGCATGACAGAAACATACCACCTGGTCCGGCTCTGCAGAAAATGTCACCAGCTGATGACATGGAAGCCTATATCTGGTGTCCTTTGAGAGAGTTGAAAAAACTTTGGGCTAAGAAGCTGGCGCCACATCCAACTGGCAAAGCTCAGCGAGCTTATAAGGATCTGGATGAGGACTGGGCCTCTAATTATCTGTGCTTAAAGTCTGAGATATTGGCTCGCATTGGGGTTTCGGAGCCAGGCCAAGCCCAGCGGTATCAGGAATGGCGCTATGACCAAGAAAAACCAGACAGAGCACAATTGTCTTCCTAGAACTTAAAAAAAAAGGCTGCAGCCAGAGGTAAATTCGCCTACTCGGATTACTGAAATTTTGGCGAGTACAAAGCAAGAATTATGCTGTTTGTGTGCATCACCAGAGGGGTGTCCTTGCCAAAATACATACTATATATATATACATAATATATATATAATATATATATATATATATATATATATATATATATATATATATATATGACACCCAAAAAGTTCTTTAAGCTAACCAGCGCTTAGTAAAAGTGACCCCAGTGAATCATATAATAAATTTATACTCAAATGTAATAGGCAGCTCCCCAGTCAATCAACACCTGTCTGCAAGTGTTAGACCTAAGAGATAAAATACAAATAGACAGGGGGCGCCACACATAGTATATTATCAGTGATATACAATAAAGAGGTATCTCCAACGATAAGAAAACCCTGTACCAAATATGTGATGAAATTAGGCAGATATAATGATCAGGCTGACCGTACTAGGGATCCACCTCAGGTCTGGATAACAGGAATCCACGATCATAGACCAAGTGATAGATGACAATCTGCGGACTCAAATAAATCCACAATAGTGTAACACAGTATAAAAAGAGACCATTCCAGTCTCAAAATACCACAAATGGCACCACATAAAAAAATAAATGCCCGTACATTGAGCACAATAAAACAAGCTTATCTGTCCGCTGGCACAAACGTGGAAGATAAGGGTAGCAGCCGGCAACACCTCAGAACATCCAGTAATGAGCACAGGGACCAAGAACCTCTCCTATATATATATATATATATATATATATATATTGCTGCACAATGCCTATTATCTGCTTTAATCCTCTGATCTACGGATACAGGGTAATACTCTAATCCATTCCACAGTGGTCCTGTGTTGAACCCAACGCCCTGAGTCACTGCTTTGCCTGCTAGGCCTAATCATAAGTAAGTGCTCAGGAGGAACCAGTCACATTCACCAGCAAAGAGGTGCTGCAGCAGCTATATACAGCATTCAGAAGTAAGCTGTTCCAGGTACCAGTAAAGAAGACTGGTGGTGGCAGCGATATCTCTCTTACAAAGTTGGCACTGCAGTGAGGCTAATCAAGGAGAACACCTGAAGAGATCACCTCTATGGCACTTACAGTTGGTGAGTGTCTGGTGGCAGAGTACCACCAGTAGGAGTGGCCAGTAACAGACGGTAACTGACAGTAAAGAAGCACAAAACTAAATCGGTAAAACCACTTGAAACAGCAAGGACAGGATGGCAGAGTAATACTCTCACATGTAGTCTCTGGGGTTACCAGGGGATCCCGCTCCTTGTTTATGGAAAATATGAAAGTCTTAATCTAAAGCTCAGGGTTCCACAGCAACAACCAGACATTCTCCCCCAAGGTGCGCCGTACAACTAGGGCTGAAGTATTTTTAGCAACCAACAGAAAAGCCAAACACTTATTATCAATTATGGCATACCCTGAGTACTGGTCCGCACTGTGACGCATTGGTTTGTGCAAAAAAGTCTGTATTATAAATTTGGCACCACCAGCAATGGAGCACTGTTATTTCTTGTTGAGAACATAGAGAGTAATAATCGCACCGACCCAATTAATTTTGATGTATAGTTCCACACATCCTCTTCTGTTATTAAAGCTTCTATAATTTTTTTTATTTATTTTTATTTATTTATTTATTTGGGGGGGGGGGGGGAGTTCTACCTGGCAGCTGAGACATTCATAGTGTCCAAAAAGACAAGAGCAGTTTTTCTAGACTTGGTACACTTATGGATACGAAAATAAGTTAAATCTTACAAACTTTATTATGTTAAAACTTAGATGGAATTCATCTAGACAGCGAAATATTAAAATTAAATAGATAGTTAGAAAATAGTGTGTTTAAAAAAAAATCAAAAAAAAAATCGTGAATCTGTCATGCTGTTGGCAGCTCCCAGGAAAGAACCACTTTGTTGGGGAAGCGATCAGAGACCACGTGCGGCCAAGAAGCTTAGTCCTGAGAGGACTGGTAGTGAGGTACAAGCTGAAGTCAAAAGGATTGGGAGAAGGTAGAATAGAGCAGGACAAAGCTGAAGTCGATGGATTGGAGAAGGTAGAAGCGCAATGGACAAAGCCAAAGTCGATGGATTGGAGAAGGTAGAAGCGCAATGGACAAACCCGAAGTCCATAGATTGGAGAAGGTAAAATAGTGATGGACAAAGCCAATGTCAAGGGAGTGGAGAAGGTAGTATAGTGGAGGACAAAGCCAAAGTTGAAGGATTGGAGAAGGTAGAAGTGTGATGTCACACAAAATAAGTCTTCTTCAAAGCACAAGCAGAGAAATCCAAAACAAAACTTTGCTCCTTGAATGTGGAAGGCTCCTGTTCCGGCCCTTCGTGTGGAGATATGGGTTTTTCTGCAAAGAAAATATATTATCTACACAAATCTACTGTAGATTATTAGTCACTATGGGCCTGGATCATATCCGAACACAACTTACACATTTAAAAAGACCATGTAACTCGAGTGTTGTTTCACTCGCATTCAAATCCAAGCATATCTCAAAATACGTAGTTTCCATTTGATTCTGGGTGGAAGTATGCTCTGCCTAAACAGTACTTGTCGCATGCAGACACACATAACAGACTGCAGTATATGCACATGCATAAGTACAATAAAAGGTCACATCAGAACACATAAAACTTTTATTTGATCAAGGTGGCTAAGTGGTGAGCACTTCTGCCTCACAGCGCTGGGGTCATGAGTTCGATTCCCGACCATGGCCTTATCTGTGTGAAGCTTGTATGTTCTCCCCGTGTTTGCGTGGGTTTCCTCCGGGTGCTTCAGTTTCCCCCCACAATCCAAAAACATACTGGTAGTTTAACTGGCTTGTATCAAAATTGGTGTGTGTGTGTGTGTGTATTCAGACTGTAAGCCCCAATGGGGCAGGGACTGATGTGAGTTCTCTGTACAGCGCTGCGGAATTAGTGGCGCTATATATATATATATGATGAATTAAAAGAACTACTGACAGTATAAAATGTAAAATATTTCTCCTCAAATATATATATTTACATTATTTACATAAAGATGATTGCAATGCATACTGAACATATAATGCGTTTATATAGGCTGTTTTAGTTGCATACAGATTTTCTGTGATAGCCAGTGGCATGCATACGGTTCATTTTTAACTCAAACATTAGGCCGTGTCAGTCATCACTATCAATTGGCATTTATACCTGACCTGTAGTTGGTAGAAAAGATATGGGTGAAAACAAGCGTACTTACGTCAAACACCGGACTTGAACTGGCAGCACTTGGGTAGGAACGTCTTAACTATACATAGCCTATGTTAGGCTGCCCCTTCCCTCCCCTGTTCTGCCTCTTAAATTGTAGGCAGTGGTAAGTGTCATTTGCATTCGGACATGAATTGCATGCAATTGCATTCATTGGTGTAAAGTCTGTTACTGGGCATGCAAAGAGCTATTTCACACAAGATACACTATGCAAATGAATGTACATTTAAACATGATTCAGGCCCTATGTGGCTAAGTAGATGCTGCTATGTACTAAGTACATACTTGCCAACTCTCCCGGAATGTCCGGGAGTCTCACGAACTCCCGGGAGAGTGTGGCAATCTCCCGCATCTGGCAGAATTAGGTCCAAAATTCCGCGATTCACTGGGAATTACAGCGTTTGGCCCTGCCCCCTACTGTCAAATGACGCGTTTGCGTCATTACATCACTGAGGCGGGGCCAAAATGTCGCAAATTTTGGAGCCCCGCCCCCATCACACCCACCTCCCCCCGGCAGGCTCCCAGAAGCCAACTTCAACAAGTTGGCAAGTATAACTAAGTATGCATATAACAGAAATGAAGAAGACGATAAAAACAGTCTGAGAACAGACCACTGATAAATCACAAATAATACCATTTCCAAATGTTTTCCCACACAGTGTACGACGCATGAGTGTCGAAGGTCCGTAAGCTCCCTTTATAAGGCTATGGGTGCTTGACTTGTGTTCTCTTTACTGACTTTTCAGGGGGGTTTAAATTGTGAATTTTGCAAACCTGCACCGATTCCAAAATTAATTTGCTAAAAATTTAGAAAAGTTGATTCGCTTACTTGTAATCAACAAACATTTCAACACTGTCTGCAAATCAAGCTCTGTGCTGACCTCCAGTGGACGTTATGGAAAATAAAATATTCAAATGAGATTGAGAGTAGTCAGGTCAAACTGAAAATAAGATGTTTTGCAACGTTTACTTACCCATATAGTTTCGTTATGTTGTCCCATGATGTTGTTTTGTTTGAAAATGAACTAGTATGAACCCAAAGCTTTACTTACATATGCAACTTTTATCATAGTAGGAGGTTCAGTTACCTGTTCTGGCAGATCCAGAAAAAAATTAAATGTTTTTCTAAGTAGGCACCTTGATGTGTGCGGGGTGGTCCATTAACGCACACTGCTGCAAAACCACTAATACGACTCATAAATTATCTCTACCGGTCTACGTAAGAGAATGGTGCAATGCCCACAAATCTGCTATACTGAAAACAGTGGTGCTGAAATGATTCTGACCCTAGATAGTGGTATACTATGGTTACCACTCCAACTCAGAATGGCTATTGCCATGTCTTGCTAAGTCTTCTGTGCCACACTATACAAATCACTTATGACCTATGTGTTTTGAACTTCAAGGAATTTATTTTGTATTGGAGAGACAGCTTCCCAAAAGCTTTGGGCTCAAGTAGGAGCCAGATTGAGGGTTCCCTGGAGTGAATGGAGGTTCATTGGGCCCATTTTAGGTCTCCTGACCTGCCAGTTAGACAGCATGCTACTTAATTCTTGTACCTGCAAGGTGTAGTGTAAAAGGATGTCAGTTTGCTCAATCCGCCACAGGGAGAGAAAACTGCTATTTGTTTGTAAGTGACTAAACTGGAAGTCTGCTGTTTGTTTGTGAGCCGGACATTAGGTCCTTCCACATTTATAGAGGGATTGTCAAATGTACTAGTTAGAGCCAGACAGACCATTATTTATGTTGTTGTTTTAGTTTGTTTTTCCATTTTAATAAAACCGGCACGGTTAGTTGTACCAGAACGTTGCTGTGACTTTCTATCGTTGCATTGTGGTAAAGTGCCCCGTCTACCCCAGGAAATGGTGTCTGTATCCTGATCTTGTGACAATATATTTATATATAAGCTGAACTTCAAAAAGTAGCTGTGTTTACCTAATAAATATTTAACACCCACTCCACCAAGTCTTCGTAGTCTGGGTATGTATGGCAGTGGATGTAATGACCACTAGGGGTGTCTTGGGGACCCCCTGTAACCACGCACACTTCTCACTACTCTGGCACACGATAAGATTGTTCATTTTGAAAATATATATTTTGAATAGATGTACAGTTTGGGAATAAATAGTAATTAAAACCACAAACACTTTTATGGGGTGGAGTATTAGACTCTATGGGGGGTATTCAATTGTTCCTCCGGGCGCCGCCGGAACGAGCACGTTAAAACTATTACCGTTCATACGGTAATTACTCGTTCAATTTCAGCTCGCAGCTCCCTGAGCAGCGAGCTGAAATTTAACGAGTAAATTACCGTATGAACGGTAATTACGCGCAATATTACCGTATAAACGGTTATAGTTTTAACGCGCTCGTTCTGGCGGCGCCCGGAGGAACAATTGAATACCCCCCTATAGATATATTAAAAAATTTACTAAACTATTTCTAATAGAATATAAAATTCCCTTTATAAACTAATCCTAACTCACTATAAAATATCACTATGTCTAACTCCAATATATAGATCATATCACACGAAATTACTTTGTAATATCCTGAAAGTAGTACTAAAGTCCACTCATTATTTAGAATAAATATTAGAGCATTAATATTATAACACACTTAAAACTTCACAGTTCACAGCATTGATTCCTGCAATATTCCTCACTTCCAGACCAGGCTGTCGTTGGTGTACTTACAATAGTTTTGGTAGCTACTTCTCACTTAATTATATGTACATTTTATTTACTCCAGACATGTATTTGAATTCCTTATCAATACGGATGCAGATGATATACTAAATTGATATATAAAATCAGTCTCTGAAATAAGTGTTTCTAAAAGCTCAAATAATATATTAAATGGCCCTATATCACAGTCTCTGAAATAAACATTTATACTGATGCAGGTGTTAAATCTATAACTCCCTTTCACTTCAGGTTTATGTAATGTAAGTATATGATCGTTTCTCAGGTTTACTCACAAGAACCGGGGTTTGATTATACCAATACGGCTTTTCTCAAGGTTTCTTTTCTCAGAGGGTTGTTATTTGTTTTTTTCAAAATGATGTTTTTCCTCACATATGTTTTGGCTTCAGAGATAATTGTCTTTACATATATTTCCATCATCAGATGCTTCTTCTCATAAATGCTGATCTCCACAAATACAGCCTTTCAAATTTACATATCTTAATAGATCAATAGCCTGCTCGAATATCTGTATAAATTTGTTTTCTCCTCCTCACATAGGTCTGTCTCCTCACTCCCTCATCCTGGTGTCCAGGAAAACTGTTTTACTCCCAGGTACAGGGGCTTGCACCTTAATGTTTTGATAAAAATATGAACCAATACTTCATGTTTTCATTTTGCTAGATACACACATATTTGCAGTGTTATGGATAAGCGCTGACATCAACTTTCTTTTATATTGCCATGCAGCTGGTACCATGTATAATGTGGGATATACTGAGTGTGGGCGTATTTCCTCTCCGGTTCTGTTTCAAATATTGCCTTATGTTGTCCTAGCAGCTGTCTATCAAGCCTATTTAAGGCTCTTTTGGGTGTGGTTCACAAGCCAGCCCTTGCTAGATGTAAACCCCTATACCTGGGAGGTGAGTGCATCTGATTTTAACTGCATTTTAATGGTGTTCGAAGCAAATAGGTCCAGTGTAGGATCTGCATATAATGAGGTGCCCTTGACACTGGGATGCAGGCTTAGATGTTTTGATCAAAATATGAACCAATACTTCATGTTTTCATCTTGCTAGATACGCACAGATATGCAGTGTTAAGGATAAGCGCTGACAACAACTGTCTTTTATATTTCCATGCACAGAGCTTCTTAAACAATGGACCTTATTCCAAAATTGTGTGAGTACCTGCTTTTCCGTGTATTTTATTTCTTTTACGATACTGTATATTGTCTGTCATTCCATAGTAATCGTCCGTCATTCCACATTATCACACTTGTGCAGTGAGGTACAGGTATGGCGGAGCGCATATGCAAAGGGATTAGTGTGTGGGATTAGGGGATATGGGAGAAATAGGGTTGTTTTTTGGGGAGAAATGCAAGTTTTTACTGATATTTCTGCATTGACTTGGCGTATAAAACACCTGTCATTCCATAGTAATCTGCTGTCATTCCACAGTAATCTGCTGTCATTCCACATGTAAAACATAACCAAGTACCTTAGCAATAAGTGTGTGGAAGATATATTTAAGAAGTATAAGATTTTTTAAAATATACATCAAATTTCAATTTGCTATCATAGAAGTCTATTGGCATTCCTTTTAGCAGACTGAAGCTGTCATTCCTTTTAGTACGCCCCTATGTATCCACCTTCCAGCAGCAAACTGTCCCTGGGAATTAATTTCATATGCTGGAAGCTATGCGTTCATTCTCCATGATAATCTACCTCAGATTGCCTCATTACCACTCATTATAGCTCCCAATCCACCCTCATAATGTTGTTATTGTTCTTAAGTAATATTTTCCATCAGGGTAGCTCATACTTGCCAACTCTCCCTGAATGTCTGGGAGACTCCTGAAATTCCGGTAGGTCTCCCGGGCTCCCGGCAGAGTTGGCAAATATCCCGCATATGGCATCTTGCTCCTCAAAATGCCGCGATTTGCGGTGAATCGCGTCATTTTGGGGTTAACTTTCCTAAGGTTGGTAAGTATGGGGTAGCTACCCCATACTTACCAACCTTAGGAAAGTTAATTCCGGGAGATCCCAGGCAGGGGGGGCGTGGTTGGAGTACGGGAGGGTCAGGGCGTGGCGATTTGCGGCATTTTGGCTTCACCCCCCGCGACAAAATGCCGTTTTTTGTCGCAGGGCGGGGCCAAAATGCCGCGATTTGCGGTGAATAGCGTCATTTTGGCCCCGCCCCCATGACAAAAACGGCATTTTGTCGCAGGGGGTGGAGCCAAAATGACGCGAATCGCCACGCCCTGACCCTCCCGTCCTCCAACCACGCCCCCCCTGCCTGGGATCTCCCGGAATTAACTTTCCTAAGGTTGGTAAGTATGGGGTAGCTACCTTTGGTCCCTAATTTCCAAGTATAGTCCCAGGTTTGTCCCTGTTTTATTTCAGTATTGACCATTACACATTACAATTCCTATTTCCCAGTATATCAGTTGCTATTCTAACTAACATATTCTTATTCCAATGCATTCTTATTACTGCTGCACTAATAAAATATTAAACAAGTATAATCACTTTATGCCATATTTTTTGACATAAAGATCTTTTGTTGTTCCAAGACCCTTTTTAAACCCTTTTAAAGTAATGTTTATTTTTATTTAAAAATTTAATTTTTTTTAAAATTTAATTAATCAATGTAAAAGGTTTACCTGACATCAGGTGCAGTCACAGACTCACTCTCTGCAAGATGTCTGTCTCCAGACTGCTCCTCTCTCACAGGGACAGCCCCTGATTTATGTCATCACTGGGTAGGAACCTATGTGCTCAGTCTTTGTTTCCAGGGGAAATGTCTGTGCTGTGCTCTTTATCCCTCATTGTCATGATTATCAACTCTGCACAATAGGTAACTGCAGGAAAAGGTGTTGCAACCAATCAGATTCTAGCTGTCATTCTTTTAGTGAAGTTTAGAAAACGAAAGGAAATGTCTGATTGGTTGCTATGGGCAGCAATTCTACCTAGTTACCATCCATTTGACCCTAATACTGACTTCAGTCTCACAATTCTAGACTCACAGTTTGCTACATAATCCCTTTATATTCCTGCTTCACTAATAGATATTAAACAAGTATAATCCCTTTATTCCATATTTTTCTTATGTTGTTCCAAAAGCCTTTTTTTGGTCCTTTTATTGAGGGTTTTTACTTTTACAATTTACCTCAGAAAAAAAAAAAACATCTCAGTTTAGATATATATCACACAGTAAAATGTATATCACTCTTACCAGATACTAAGATGGTTGGCAGAGCACTGTTATAAGCATTTCTGCAGCTGAGGTATAAAACTAAGAACATATGAAACTGGGGATTCCAACCTATCTACTTGTGAATTGAGCATCTCAGCTGACTTGAGTTTTCAGTAAAAAAAAGGTAAAAAAAAATAAAAGTTTATATATATATATATATATATATATATATATATATATAAATTTCTCTGTTTGATAGAGCCCTTAGCGCTGCATGGACGCTGGTGGTATATATGGTATAACCATACGGCAACAGAAATATTGGCAGAATAAGAATGCCTGCAAATCATCTTATCAATTAGAGAAACAAACGCTACCCAATGGCGCTGTAATCAATTGAATAAACATGGATCAGCTGCTGATTAAAGGTTTTGTGGGAGCCAAATAAATATGACCAAGCTAACGATAAAAATCGAATCACCCGATTATACGATCCCCTTATGAAAGAAACAAACATGGGATAAAACAAGTCAGGCTGTCGGTTCATTTTAATGATTAAAAAATCATTTCACATAAACAAAAGCAGGAATAGGAATAGGAAACCTTCCAGCGTTTGTCTCAACGGCAGCGGCATTGGGGCGTGGTCATGGCATGGTGGGGTGTGGCCTCACACGCTGGGGGCATAGCCGCAATCCTGGAGGCGTGTCTAGTTCTTTTGGAGTGCTAGGCTGCCCCAACCTGTCTTCGCGCCCCCCCCCTCCAAACCCCTTCATTGCACAAACGACACCGGTAAATCAAATAAAATACATAACAATACAGTCATGACTGAAAATGCATAAAAATAAGTGCAATCGGGCTCATAGAATGATAAAGATCAGTACCGGAGAGTAATAAACTTCTCCCAAACACCTTGTTCGTAGGTACAAGAATTAGTATTTTTGTTGAGGAACATGAAATAAATTCTGTCTATCCAAGCTTGTCGGGGAAGGAAGGGGGGGGGTCACGTAACTAGATACCATGGGCGAGTATTTATTATTAATCGGAATTAACCAAACATATTGCTCCACCAACTAAAAACAGCCATACACCACCACCCACAGAATCGAGAAAGAGCTATCAATCTGTCAATCCTTTCTGTGTTTCTATCAGCAATTGGAGTATATGAAGCTAAGGAGACATTTATCCCCATGGAATTCTGTTGTTAGAGGCTGAATAGATTGGCTTTGTGGCTCTGGCAGTTTAATATGCTAATTAGGCTGTTTAGCATGCTAATCGCTCCAGCAAGCATGTAAAACAGCAGAGCCAGCACACTAACCATACAGGGGCACCCACAAAATTCTTAGTGCCACAAAACAGCAACATTGGTTGGCCGCAACGCAGAGGGGAAGGTGGAGGTCTGTACAGACCAATTGGAAGCCGCTAATAGAGGGTTTACGGCTTTCTTTTGGACTGTACCGTCACACCTACTGGGTTGGGTTTATTGCATCGGCAATAGCCAGATCTTTGTGCTGCATAAGTTGCGTGGGTTAGCCAACCAATAGGAAGGCAAAAGCTAAGAGCTTGCAGCTTCCTATTGGTCAGACCCGTACCCAAAAGGTTGCGCCAGGAAAAGTGTGGCACCCACAAATCTTAATATAGTCTCTGTATCATGCATCTTAATGGATTAGAATGGGGTTTTGTTTTAAGGCACACCAGACATGATATACGTGCCTCTTACTTTTACTTATCAACCTCGTTCCTCTTTTCAGAGCTCAATCAGACTCTCGCCAACACATATGTCTCCAAGGATTCTGGGGGAAAGGTCAGTCAAGGCTAGTTCTTTTTTCATGTGTTTGTTTATTTGCCTTCCTTTAACCTTTTCTTGACTGGATGTAGTTTGCACCTCATTAACTAGACCACTTTATCATTTTCGTTTTGACACCATATTGCCAAGAATAACTTCCTTAACATCTCCTACCCACTTTTTTTTTTTTTGGGTGGGTTCCCATTGTTGTGATCGCGGAAGACTGTGGTTTTGACCCAATCATTATTCTTACAAATATTTTATTAATAAATTTAAAAATACATTTTAGGGTGTTAAAAGTTATTTATGATCTACATTGTTACATTCTTTGATCATTTTTGAAATTTGTTTATAGAATTTACTTTTTATAATAACTTGCAGACTCTTAAAGGGTCATTTTCGAAGCTGCAAGGGTGCTGATGTTGTCACTTAACGGTACAGATGCTATTAAGTGACATCATGCGCCTCTTTATGTGTAGGTGTGACCTCATACACGTATAAGCACAAGGCTCTGGGCATCAAGATGGCATCGACTGTGGGGGTGCAATGATTTGGTCTTTTTGAAGGGAGATGTTGGGTGGATCTGGGTGTCCAATTCTAAATTCTGTATAATAGCAGTCATGTGGCCTAAATTGCGCAAAGATTCAAAAACAATATTCTATGTTGCAGGACGAGATATTTGAATAAGCTCAAGTAGTGGAGCCTGTGCGTTGGAGACCGGCGTTCCCAGTTGGCTTATGGCAGCAAAGCCTTTTTACCAATGAAAAAGGACTTCAGTTAATTAATGTGAAGCCTTTTGCTTCATGTCCACACATTTAAAAAAATAAACAGAAATAAATGTAGCATGTGACATAGAACATGAAGACAGTACCAATAGCCCCTTACTTTTGTTTAGAGATGTTCACTGATCCCCGTGTTTTGGTTTTGGTTTTGGTTTTGGATCTGGATTAACCTCTTGTTTTGGTTTTGGCAAAACCGCCCTCGCGTGTTTTGGTTTTGCTTTTGAATCCCTATTTTTTTCTAAAATCACATTTGGCTTTTTTTTTGTTCCTACATTATTATTAAGCTCAATAACAATAATTTTTAGTCATTTCAAGTCAATTTTTGTCAAGTGACAAGAACACTGCTACCCCTCCTGTTTCTGTATGAGCATTGGCACTGAGCAATGGAACTGGAGAATGGAGAGTGACAAGAACACTGCTACCCCTCCTGTTTCTGTGTGAGCAGTGGCACTGAGCAATGGAACTGGAGAATGGAGAGTGACAAGAACACTGCTACCCCTCCTGTTTCTGTGTGAGCAGTGGCACTGAGCAATGGAACTGGAGAATGGAGAGTGACAAGAACACTGCTACCCCTACTGTTTCTGTGTGAGCAGTGGCACTGAGCAATGGAACTGGAGAATGGAGAATGACAAGAACACTGCTACCCCTGTTTCTGTGTGAGCAATGGCGCTGGAACTCCTGTGGAGGGAGGTACTTATGGAATCCAAAATCCGCGAGAACCGGAAGCGCAATAATGACGTTTTGCCTCTATTCAGACAAGAGGATGCGCGAAAGTACCGAGCCCGCTCGCAAGCCTACTTGGATCCCCTAAGTTCAGGTGGGCTCGGTTTTCAGAAAACTGAGCCCGAGCATCTCTACTTTTGTGAGGATACAAGTCTTATGTGTAGCACTTTTGTCCACGCAGTGCTAGCTGGCTAACACGAAGACAGCCGTACCCGCTACCTCTACAAATTTAGAATTACTTAGGCAAACTGGGGGTTCACCACAAAAAGACCCTACTACTCAACCCTTCAGTAAATGGGCTATATCCACTGGTTCTCTTAGAACGCTGTACCGATCACAAACAGAAATATAGGATTTCAAGGCATTAGCACCGGTGCTTGTGGATAAAGGAGTGCCGCTTATGAACATGATAAAAAAATGTGGGTGCCAGTACAAATGAAAACAGGCATCCCCCTTCTCGTTGACCACTCCCATGCCCCCTGGGTCCAATGGTGAAGCATGGAGCCATGATGGCATGTTGGCAGCACAGTGGCCTAGTGGTTAGCACTTCTGCCTCACAGCTCTGGGGTCATGAGTTCGATTCCCGACCATGGCTTTATCTGTGAGGAGTTTGTATGTTCTCCCTGTGTTTGCGTGGGTTTCCTCCGGGTGCTCCGGTTTCCTCCCACACTCCAAAAACATACTGGTAGGTTAATTGGCTGCTATCAAAATTAACCCTAGTCTCTCCCTCTCTGTCTGTCTGTGTCTGTGTGCGAGTGTGTGTGTCTATATTAGGGAATTTAGACTGTAAGCTCCAATGGAGCAGGGACTGATGTGAATGAGTTCTCTGTACAGCGCTGCGGAATTAGTGGCGCTATATAAATAAATGATGATGATGCCTGGAGCAACAATATGCCTCCCCAGAAGTCCCCACATGCCATCAGCCCTCCCCACATGCCCCACAGATCTCCCAGCATACCTTTTTACCACAGAGAGAGGCTGGTATGTTGATGAATACAGCACAGATACTGAGAGAGGGAGATATCCTGTATATTGCACTGACTGTGGGAAATGTTTTACACGTATTAGCACCACCCTATAGACTGACTTTGTACAGGGGAGATTCCTTGTGAACTATGTGAGATTCTGCTACAGTGGACATTTTCAAAATTGCCCCACCTTACCGCACATAACATTAATACCTTCCCCACATATTATAAATAGCACCCCCAATATCCACCCTGCAGATTCTAAAAAGGGGGAAAGTAGGAGGAGAGGAGATGACTGGGATGGAGACAAGAGGTGGTAGATGAGATACAGGGGGGCTAGAAAGAAAGCAAACTACATCTTTAAAACTGGGGACCCTCTAAGAACAAGGGACCTCAAGAGATTGCTGAAAATTAAATTAAAAAAAGAAGCTAACCTTGGATGGCGGGTCACCTGGTCAGTCCGGGCCCCGTATACTGGTACCTCTCGTATTCCCCTAATGGTGGCCCTACATGTAACAGAGTGAGATTTAACATTTCCCTTACTATTTCTTATCCTGGAGTCTTCGTTATTACCTGATACAAATCTCAGATAGAACAGATTGATGGGTGGACTTCGGCCATTCCAAGCCTTTAAGCTGACAGGATAAGAGGTATATATTCAATGCACTACCTGACTTGATGGGAATGATTCCTATACAATGAGGTGAATGTTAAATGTTCCTTTTTTGGTACTGACTCAACTGGTTGTACCCACCTCCCCAACCTTATAGTATTAGTTCTATGTTGGTAGTATTGTTATTTAATTTTAATATTTTATTGTATTCACACTTTTAAGCTTATCTCAGTTGGAAGTGGTGCATGAATTGTGGCTTTCAGGTACAATGTGTAAGCTTGTTAAGTGACTATTTCCTTTTAATTCCAAAAGAAGTACCTAAATTATTATGCTTTTATTCTGAGTGTGAATCTGAGCAGTCTTCCCATTTCTCACTATTACTAATTTAGGTCTTTCGAAGAACTTGCTCTATCGTCAGCTGACTTATAATTCCTAGAACAGAAAGTGTGAAGCAGATCTCAGGAGACAATGCGTATATTTGAAGACTGAATCAGGATTAACCCATTGGGCATTCAGAGTATGACACAGGCTAGAACTAAGACAATATCTCTCCTACTAACACAGTCTTTCACTCTCGCTAGAGCTCATCAGTGTAGGATAAAGACTACTGCTCAGCATGTGATGTCCTTTCGAGGTATAGCCAGGCCCGGCGCTCCCATTAGGCAAGGTTAGGCACTTGCCTAGGGCGCCGGGCTCTGGAGGGCGCCTGGAGGGCGCCACAGAATGGTAAATGACTTTAAAACTGTGCGGCGACCGCTGACCATACCTGTCACGGCCGCCGCACAGCATTCAGATGCAGGGGGAGGGGGGAAGAGGCTATTGCTCACCACTGCCGCCTCTCTGCTCCGTCTCCTCCCCTCCACTCATCAGTGAGTGGAGGGGAGGAGACGGAGCAGAGAGGCGGCGGTGGTGAGACAAGGTAAGGAAAGACGGGGTGAGGGGGGGAGGAGGGCGCCGATATTTGCAGGGAGGGGGGCGCCGATTTTGTAAAAATGCCTAGGGCGCCATGGACCCTAGCACCGGCCCTGGGTATAGCTCAGTAATATACTGTATATATTGCTCATATGTGGGGTGAAATCTTTCAAACTCATATTCTATATTACTGTCTAATAACCGCTTTATTAGTAACTTCGAAGTTTTTGGAAGACAACAAGGTACCTTTTTTTTGCTCTTGTCCATGTTGAGTAGGCAGGAGTCGTACCTACAACTAGGGTTAATCCCAATCTTCTATAAACTAAGGAACACATTTAGAAAGTAAAAGTTCCCCTTTGAGTGGGTGTTCACTATGAAGCATAAAAATTCCTGCTCAGCTTTTTAGTAATGCTCATAACAACTGGACAACGTGACAGAGGAAGAAAATGATTTGTCTTTCTCGGAGCTTAGTGGGGATTTATCTCCTGAAATGTAAGTTTTCTGGCTTTTATTTTATTTAAAGATAACATTGAGAGCATCTATAAACCTTTGAAGCTATATTGTTCCTTTTGAACTTGTAAAAACCAGACCTAGATGTTTTAAAAGGGCTATCTTGATGTAATACATGTCAATAGATGTCATCTTAATCAACATTTTTGTTATAGCTCTATTGGCAGCACAGTGGCTAAGTGGTTAGCACTTCTGCCTTACAGCACTGGGGTCATGAGTTCAATTCCCAACCATGGCCTTATCTGTGTGGAGTGTATATGTTCTCCCCGTGTTTGTGTGGGTTTCCTCCAGGTGCTCCGGTTTCCTCCCACACTCCAAAAACATACTAGTAGGTTAATTGGCTGCTAACAAATTTACGTGTGTGTGTGTGTGTGTGTGTGTTAGGGAATTTAGACTGTAAGCTCCAATGGGGCAGGGACTGATGTGAGTTCTCTGTACAGCGCTGCGGAATTAGTGGTGCTATATAAATAAATGATGATGATAATAATAATAATCTGCCTATTCTGTCGTCCAAATACACTAATTATAAACTAAAGATACTTCACTTAACTCATTTCAATGTGAGGGATAATTTTATGTCCTTTCTCCCCACTTGTGACCGTACAAGCTCCTCAACTCAAAGTAAGAAGAGGCGATAGGATAGGCTTCTGTCAATGTGTCAGTGTTTAATTGTTAGTCACTGTGGGTTTTTAATTCTCATTAAAATTGATGTATTATAAGGAATAACGTACCCTCTGATGTTGTTATTGACACCTCCCAGTGACTGAATGTTCGGCCCCTCTGCTCTGGCAATAGGATAATGGAGTACTGCATATCATCAAGAGCTATAGACAAGGGCCAGATTCATCTTAAACTAGAGATGCTCACTGACCCCCTGTGAACTGTTTATGGTTTTGGTTTTGGATCTGGATTAGCTTCGTGTTTTGGTTTTGGCAAAACTGCCCTTGTGTGTTTTGGTTATTGGATTTTTTAGAAAAAGTCCTATAATATGCTAAAAATCACATAATTTTGCACTTTTTTTTGTTCTTACATTATTATTAACCTCAATAACACTAATTTCAAGACATTTGCAGTCAATTTTGACCACCTCACAGGTCACAATATTATTTTCATACACATTCGGACAAATACTGCAGCGACCTGGCTGGATGGTAAGCGACAGAGCAATGGCACAAACACACGGCAGTTCCTACCACATCTGGGACACACCCACCGCTATGTTGGATCTTGAAAAGGAATCCAAAACTCGCGAGGTCAGATAGATCCAACAACGTAACGATGACGTTTTGCCTTGTTTTCAATCTCGGCTCGCTACTCGAATCTGCTAAGTTCGGGTATGTTCGGTTCTCGTGGAACTGAGCCTGAGCTTCTCTATCTTGAACACAATGTGATGGCAACTCGCGTTAAAAAAAGTCCGTAACTTGCGCGCACGTCCGGATCTCAAGAAACGTTTCCATTGGAAACCATTGTTAATATTATAATCCTTGATAAAAAATATATAAGTAAAGAAATGTTTTGCAGTTATTTTTTTAACATGAAATACATAAATCAGAATGTTCTTAATGTGCATTGTACATAAAATGCATTTTTATAGTTTCTCTTACTTGTAAACATATGATCTGGCATGTATATGTGTCAGTCATCTCTATCAGTCAGCACTTAAATCTGGCCTGTAGCTGTTGCAAGTGATACGGCTACAAAAACACGTACCTGAGAGATGCCCGAAGCTTGAATCGGACAAATGTTCCTGCGCTTGACCTTGGCTCGCCCTTGTGTACATTGCCTATATGTGTCTGCCCCTCCCCCAGCCCGTTTTGCTCTTCAAATCATAGCAGTCGGAAGCGTAATTTGCGTTCGGGCATTAATTGGATGCAATTGCGTTCACTGGCGTAAAGTTCATTTCTAAGCATGTGCAGAGTGATTTCACGCAAGATACCACAGACAACGGGATTTACGTCTAAAGATGAGTCAGGCCGCAAGTCTCTACTTCCTTACTGAAGCAACAAGGTTCCGTGCGGTTGTAATCAAGTTATCGGTGCTATAAACACCGACACTGTTTACTCCTACATAATTATTCCGATAATGAACAGAGCGACAATGAAAAAATAACTACTTACCAGTAAAGAGACACAAAGGAAATCTGATGACAGGACATCGCGACACTTCCAAATCATGTCAGTTGCGTGCGCGACTTGGAAATTTCGGCTTTTAAAGCAGCAGCGCACGAACCCAGGTAAGTATTACCTTTACATTAGGGATTAGGAGTTAGGGTTAGGAATTAGGGTTAGGCTTAGGAGTTAGGGTTAGGAGTTAGGGTTAGGGGTTAGGAGTTAGGGTTAGGAGTTATGGTTAGGAGTTAGGGTTAGGGCTAGGAGTTAGGGTTAGGAATAAAATTAATATTACCATAGTCCGTGCGTTGCCGCTTTAAAAAAAAACAAAAAACAAAGTCGTTCACGCAACTGACGTCATTTGGAAGTGTCGCGATGTCCTCTCATCGGATTTCCTCTGTGTCTTTTTACTAGTAAGCAGTTATTTTTTCTATGTTGCTCTGTTCATTATTGGAATAATTATGTAGGAGTAAGGAGTCCGTGTTTACAGCACCGACAACTCGTACTACACCCGTTCTGTGATGTTACATTGGTGGAAGAGTAAAAGGATTGGTCCATTTATCCAATGATTAAATGGGGGTAATATGGGGGACCGAAAATTGGACCCCCCAGAAAAAACCATTCTGGACAATCCTGGATTATTGAGAGTTATAAGAGCTGGTGCGTAAATTTCACCTCCCTGTGAAAATACTAAGAGCCATATTTCTTGTCAACAATTTTAGAACACTGCTGTGTTTTGCTAAACATCCAGAATTCTATAGCAAGTGAAAAAGAATAGAATAGACAGACAGGCACAAAGTGAGTAAAAACCTGCACATTCATCAAAACCAGTTTCCCTATTGCAATATAATAGTAAACAAACTTTCTGTTTTTTATTAACCAACTAGGAATGGATCAACATCTCCTTATCCCTTTGGTCACTCACTCCTATAGTCCACATACAGTGGATGCCGTCATCCTGTGTTTTTTCCATAATAAATGACTGCGAAGATTTCTGTAAAATTTTGTAACCACTAGGTTGAGCCAGATAAAATGTGTCAATGGCATATACAGTCATGGCCAAAAGTTTTGAGAATGACACAAGTATTGGTTTTCACAAAGTTTGCTGCTTCAGTGTTTTTAGACCTTTTTGTCAGATGTTGCTATGATATACTGAAGTAACATTACAAGCATTTCATAAGTGTCAAAGGCTTTTATTGACAATTACATTAAGTTTATGCAAAGAGTCAATATTTGCAGTGTTGACCCTTCTTTTTGAAGACCTCTGCAATTCGCCCTGGCAGCTGTCAATCAACTTCTGGGCCACATACTGACTGATGGCCGCCCATTCGTGCCTAATCAATGCTTGTAGTTTGTCATAAATTTGTGGGTTTTTGTCTGTCCACAGACCTCTTAAGGATTGACCACAAGTTCTCAATGGGATTAAGGCTTGGGGAGTTTCCTGGCCATGGACCCAAAATTTCGATGTGTTGATCCCGGAGCCACTTAGTTATCACTTTTGCCTTATGGCAAGGTGTTCCATGCTGCTGGAAAAGGCATTGTTTCTCAACAAACTGTTCTTGGATGGTTGGGAGAAGTTGCTCTTGAAGGATGTTTTGGTACCATTCTTTATTCATAGCTGTGTTCTTAGGCAAAATTGTGAGTGAACCCACTCCTTTGGCTGAGAAACAACTCCACACATGAATGGTCTCAGGATGCTTTACTGTTGGCATGACACAGGACTGATGCTAGCGCTCACCTTTCCTTCTCCGGACAAGCGTTTTTCTAGATGCCCAAAACAATCTGAAAGGTGATTAATCAGAGAAAATGACTTTACCTTTTGCAGAATATCAGTCTGTCCCTGATGTTTTTCCTGGAGAGAGGTGGCTTCTTTGCTGGCCTTCTTGACACCAGGCCACACTCCAAAATTCTTCACCTCACTGTGCGTGCAGATGCACTCACACCTGCCTGCTGCCATTCCTGAGCAAGCTCTGCACTAGTGGTGCTCTGTTCCCGGAGCTTAATCAACTTTAGGAGACAGTCCTGATGCTTGCTGGACATTCTTGAGCGCCCTGAAACCTTCTTCAGAACTATTGAACCTCTCTCCTTGAAGTTCTTGATGATGATAAATGGTTGATTTAGGTGCAATCTTACTAGCATCAATATCCTTGCCTGTGAAGCTCTTTTTGTGCAAAACATTGATGACTGCACGTGTTTCCTTGCAGATAACCATGGTTAACAGAGGAAGAACAGTGATTTCAAGCACCACCCTCCTTTTAAAGCTTCCAGTCTGTTATTCTAACTCAATCAGCATGACAGAGTGATCTCCAGCCTTGTCCTCGTCAACACTCTCATCTGTGTTAACGAGAGAATTACTGATCTGATGTCGGCTGTTCCTTTTGTGGCAGGGCTGAAATGCAGAGGAAATGTTGTTTTTGGGATAAAGTTCATTGTCATGGCAAGGAAGGACTAATTGCAATTCATCTGATCACTCTTCATGTCATTCTGGAGTATATACAAATTGCCATAATAAAACTGAGGCAGCAGATTTTGTGAAAAATAATATTCGTGTCATTCTCAAAACTTTTGGCCATGACTGTACAGTTCCCATAAAGAACCTATAGGGATAATGTATCTCTCCAAAGAATCCATATAACGTAATAATGTTTCATATGCATATGTATGTAAAATCATACCATGTTTAGTGGAATTAATGCCATGTCTGCTATGTTTCTGAAGAGAGTTATAATATATTTGCAGAACCCATTGCTAGAACTGTACTTGAGCAAAAAGGTTGTAAAATACATGAGTATACCAGCCCAACTCTTGCGGTGATGGCACAGAGTAGAGTTTGGCCAAGAAAGAACAAACTTTAAAAAGTGATTAAATTATCTTAGAAATTGTCAGTTTTTGTCTCAGTCTTCTATGGATAAATTCTCCATATGTTCTAGCCTTCCCCAGATGGCAAATTTCCAAAAAAAGTACATGAGTGAGCTATTACTGTGTTTCTGTGTTTTATTTATTTTTTATTTTTAAGAAAACTCTTTTGCATTTATATTTCTGTATATCAATTTTGTATCACCATATTTTTCAAGGAACATTGTGACTTTTTGTCATATTAAATCACATTTAATAATGAGAACACAAAAATGGAAGTTTCTCAATTAATTTATAGGTTCACATTTAATAATGCCCTGTTTTTGTGTTCTTAAAGAATTCACATGTTAGAGAAGCTTGGTTTTTATAACCTCTGTGCAAGGAATTGATACATTCTAACTGTTTTTACCTACAAACAATGAACCTTGAACTTTAACAGTGAATGGTGAACTTTGAATACATTAGTGTTTGCAGTTCGAATATTTTTTTTTTTAAATAGTGTTTAATAATAAAAAATATTCTAAAACATTCATTTTAATGTGAGCAGCAAATAAAACATATTTGTGGCCATCATATTGCATTTCAAAAGAGTTCGACATTTTGAGAATCTGTAGTATTTACTTGCCCTTAAATATATTGTTTGGTGTAGTTACAATTTTATCCAGTTTAGTTTAATGAATTTCTTTATTAGGTATATTATGTGAAGGATTGTGCGGAGAAAGAAGACATGTGATTGGCACACTGGGCGGTGATGTCATCCTGCGAGTGGATGGGACTGGAATCATGGGAGACATCACTTGGTTTATATCTGGAAATCATTTTGCCACCACGGATCCCGGAGGACACATCAACATTCGAGACAATCAATATAATGGGAAACTGTACGGCTTGGCTGGTGGCTCATTAAATATAACAGAGTTAGATATGGTAGACCAAGGGATTTACACGGCGAGTACACTGAGAAACACATCGACAAAAGAAGAACTGTGTGCACAGGTGTATGACCTCAGGATATACAGTAAGTGATTGATCTGCATATTATTATTATAATTTATTTACAGTCCCTGCCCCATTGGAATTTACAGTTTAAATTCCTTAACATACACACAGACCAGGATGTCTTAGTGTTCGAGGAAACCAGAAGAACGCTCGGAAACCCATACAAACTCCAACTTGATATGGTCATCATCATCATCATCATCATCATCATCATTTATTTATATAGCGCCACTAATTCCGCAGCGCTGTACAGAGAACTCACTCACATCAGTCCCTGCCCCATTGGAGCTTACAGTCTAAATTCCCTAACATACACACACACACAGACAGACAGAGAGAGGCACAGACAGACACACACAGACTAGGGTCAATTTGTTAGCAGCCAATTAACCTACCAGTATGTTTTTTGGAGTGTGGGAGGAAACCGGAGCACCCGGAGGAAACCCACGCAAACACGGGGAGAACATACAAACTCCTCACAGATAAGGCCATGGTCGGGAATTGAACTCATGACCCCAGTGCTGTGAGGCAGAAGTGCTAACTACTACGCCGCCGTGCTACGCCACTGGTCCTGGTCAGGAATCGAACTCAAGACCCCAACGTTGTGAGGCTGTAATGCTAACCGCTGTGCTGCTGTCATATCGAGCTATACACATAGACATAATTTAAAATCCATCATACTCTTAGCACTATTTGGATTTGTATGCATCACTTAGATCACTTAAATGTTTTTGCAAGGACAGTCTGACTTTTGGACTGTAATGGTCAAACATCCCCAAACCTCAGAATTTATTATAAAAAAAGGTCACGGAATCTCTAAGCTAGTGGTGAGGACTAAAGACTTATAGATAGATGGATGAAATACTTACATTTCTGCCGAAAGTTAATTTGCAGCTCTAGAGAAGACTAACCAACTATTCAAGTATTCAGACCATGACTAAATCCGTTTGAGTTCTTTTTTGCTGTTAATTAACTGTTAACTTTTGTACTAGTTCTGTGCACTCAATATCACATTAATGGTGCAGGTTCAAGACTCCGTGGGGTATATTTACTAAACTGCGGGTTTGAAAAAGTGGAGATGTATGCTATAGCAACCAATCAGATATTCTAGTTATAATTTACTTAATGCATTCTACAAAATGACAGCTAGAATCTGATTGGTTGCTATAGGCAACATCTCCACTTTTTCAAACTCGCAGTTTAGTAAATATACCCCCATAGGTCCAGATTTCCACAAAATGATAAAAAAAATGCAACACAGCTTAGACAATTCATGCTTTCCTTTGGGGGAGTATGTTTAAATCAAGTCTTGGACATCAAACGCAATACTTTGGGGGCCGTGACGCCTTCTTCAGGTGTTTATCCAAAATGGCAACAATAGTGAAAGATATTGTTATCGTTGATAACTAGCAATGTCAGAAAGTGACAAAGATAAAAAAAAGTTACCATGAATTAATATTTCTTTTTTTTTCCCCATCCTTTGTTGTTACCATGTGACAATACATGCAACTAAATCAAGCTCCACAATGAGATGATTTATCTGTGTGTACACCAGATGCGCAGAGTGATGCAGAGTGATGCTGAGTTTTCATTTAATATTCTCATGCAGGAATGCTATCAGAAGATGATATCCACATTGAGCATAATGTTACCAGTATGGAGCCGTGTAGTATGACCTTCACCTGTACAGTAAATAGATCAGATGTGAATGTCACATGGAGCAGCTCTGTCGGAAGTGACATAAATGTGACCGATTATGTCCTGTATGTATCGGCCCCGGATCCAAAAATGATCTATACCTGCACAGCACAGAACCACATCAGTACCAGCTCCAACTCTGTCACCCCTTGGGAATATTGTAAGAAAGGTAATTTTATATTTAGATTCCTTGTCATATGCAAGCTACTTACAAGTCATATAAAACTGCAATATGTGTTTGTGATTTAATTCATACCTTGGTGTGGCTTACAGGAACTCTTTTTCCACTCATGGATTAAAACCTAAGAGATAGAAATTATGTTGCTATCTCTTAGGTCTTTTGCTCTGTCCATGAAGTATTTATGAAGAGAGAGATCCAGAGGTGTAGCTACAGATGTGATGCCTAATAGCAATATATGGCACGAGTCGTAAAAGCTAAAATCTCTTGGAATCTCTCTATAAGGTTAAATCAATATCATCAATAATATCCAAGTACAGACCCATCACCTTCTTTGATGGTCTGTGATATCTCAGGACATCTCAACTGGGTGACAGGAGGCTGAGCAGCTGGGACAAATTTAAATGAAGGGAAATAAGGACACATAAAAATGTAATATACTTAAAGGAGTCATGTCTGGTGTGCAAATGAAGGTAAACTTATAACCTGTTTTGTGGAGGTAATATTATCTTTGTAGGACATTCTGGTAAGAAGTTAGGCCAGCGTAAGGAAAGCCTGACTGAGTAGTTTGAAAAGAGGGTCGTAAAAAGCATTTACACAGACTTTCCGGTTCTGACATCACAATGGTAGGGGGGCTGTGGGCACCCGAAGCATGTTTAAAATGTCTTGATCATTCGCGAATGTATCATTTTTCTGTTGTGTTCCCCTTTTATTTTAGAAGAATCTATTGTGTATAAACTTTGTATGTCTTTTTTGTTAACTGTTTACAATTAACAAAGGTGGTGATGATGGATTGTGGTCACTTTGGAATGTTGTATGGAGCCCGTTTATTCTTAGATACACCCCAAGATGGGAGGTATTCGGTAGCACAGGTTATATAAAATCGCATTAGAGGCTGGCCTCTTATGGTGTCCGCTGGGGCATTTATTTTTTCAGGACACAGGAAAAAGTTGTTGTAACTTTTATTTTCTGACATTTGCCCATCAGTGTCTTGGTGTACCATCATTACAGTCCCAAAATATGGTTTATATATTTTATATTACTGAATGAGAAATTCCAAAATATACTAAATTGTTACTGAATCACTTTCAGCATCTGGTCAGTTCTTCAACAGCTTGAAGTTAACAAAGCTGTAGACTTATTTTAATTTATATTGGCCTGCCCACTCTCCATTCCTACAGAACATCAATTTAATGAGGAATAAGGTCATCAGCAATACGTTAACACTCTATCACTTTTTGTAGCATTTAAATATACAAAATATATCCTAAAGGGCTATTTTGCCAATATAATCCCCATCTTATCCTATAACTGTTATATAGCTCTAGTAGAGGGTATATAACATTTAACTTCAGAACCTTTCACCTTTGGGGTACAGTCCATAGTAAGTCCTCTGTCTACAGCTGCCCCTTTGTTTTTGTTACTGAGTAACGTAAATAGATTTTCGCACCTCTCTTTTCAAGTCTGATGATGTCGACAAGATGCCACGGCTGACTCCCTAAAGTCGGGCCCCCTGACAATGACTTCAGTAATTATTTCTTACCCACACATTTAAAATTCATACTCATATATTAAAGAGGGGAGGGTATGACAGCCTCACTTTAATGAAAAACAATGTTGTGACAGTACCACATTTATCCACCAGGTGTCAATGTTCAGCTTTTACATTTTTGCAAATCATTTTAGTTATAAGATATGCATTATTTTAACCAATCTAGTTGTCCAACCTGATTGTGGAACGATCCAATCTGGATCAACATTTGGACCCAGATCTGGTTGTACGCCATGCTAAATGACCAAATACACAATTCCGTAATCCTATTAGAATATTACAGTGAAATTAACAATATTTCAGCATCACTCAACACTTGCATTTGTATATAAATATTATTTTTCATAACTTTCATTTCAGAGAGAAAGAAGAAACAAGAAGACTATACAGTTCTGAATATAGCCAGGCTGGCACTGGCTGTATGTATATTGATAGCCATTTTCTGGGTGTTCGGCCATCACATGAAAATGGAGGTGATGGCACCGTCAGGGGACAGCGGATGAAGATGCGCCATGTTTAAAGCCCAGATTTAGAAAATAATTAGATAAGAGCCTCAAGCTACCCCATCCACACTCTATAACGAGACCGGAACACTTTGTTTGATCCAACTGAAATATCTAATGAACAGATCCATTCTCTGTCGAATCATAATTATTTTCATCTCAGAATCTAGTAACATTATGCACAGTATATAACTTTTTACATTTAAGGTTTTATACAATGTGTATTTATTTCAGGTACCTGAACGATTATAAAAATCTGCACTGAGAATTATGACCACAAGGTGATGCTGTAGAGCTCTTTGAAGCATTTCTTGTAGTATGTAGTCTGCAGATTACGGCAGGGTGCATAAACTCTATACATATATGCTTATATAATATATATGTAAAAAAAATGTGATGTGGCAATTCACAAACAAGAAACAGTGCCCCCCTTAAAATTTTGTTTGCCTTGTGTCAGGCGCATTTTTTACCCCTGCAATCTACCTTTCCATAGTCCTGTGCTTGACCCCTCTAGATGTACAATACTTGTGGTCCAACGGGAAAAAAAGTATTTTAAAACTTTTTCAAGGTAAAACTATTTTTCTTTTCTTTTTTTTTTTACAATTTTATAAACTACAATATTTAGCAATTCTTCTGATCAAAGCTGTGAGTCAGACTTCCTGCATTGTGTAAGCTTATTTGTGGGCACTCTAAGAAACTAAAAAAAAATAAAAAAAAATGTGTGGTTTTGAATTGTGCTCTATTATCTACCAACACGGTGTAACTTATCTAAAATTATCATGCCGAATACTGTGCTTAAACCAGCCATATGTGTGATATCATATTTAGACAACCATATGTTTGAGGACTTAGTGGTAGATTTACTAAAGCTTATAAACAGGAAACATGGGGGTGTTGCCTTTAGCAACCAATCAGTTTATATTATTTTCTAGACTGTAACAACATATCAATGCTCTCATTTCAATCATCTCAGTCAATCGTCTCCTTTAGTTCTAAAATGTGCCCTGGTACTAGAATTGATCACTGTATTAAATCAATTTTGAAAACGTTTTACACAAATTCACTAATGTAACTGACGAAATGACTTGAGGTTGACAGGTTGTCTTCAGTGGCAGCGATCGCAAATTGGCCTATACTTCCAATGGACTTTTTCTAATCATGTGCGTTTTATACAATAATGTAGATTAATTAACACACTACAATGTTCTAAAGTAACACGGAATATAAAGATAGATGGGATGTCACATCCATGATTTATCTGAAGGACAATTCCGACCCAAAACTGAATATTCCAGTTCATCATCATCAGCTATTTATATAGCGCTACTAATTTCGCAACGCTGTACAGAGAACTCACTCACATCAGTCCCTGCCCCATTGGAGCTTACAGTCTAAATTCTCTAACACACACACAGACCGAGAGAGACTAAGGGCAATTTAATAGCAGCCATCGGGAATTAAACTCATGACCCCAGTGCTGTAAGGCAGAAGTGCTAGCCGCTAAGCCACCGTGCGGCCATAATACCATAAGTAAAACCCAGTCCTTGCAGATTACTTATAACCTCTCATGTGATCTAGATAGAGGAGGTTGTGGACTATATAAATTGAAACTTGTTGGTGGCAGAACCCTGGGAAGCTTCAAATACCCACTCCTATAGGAGTGTTGGAAGACGAAAGTCCCAGAAATAACAACATCCAAAGGACTCCTTACCACATCCATTACACAGCTGACTTCCGGGTCGGAAATGTGTCTCAGCCCTAGGAGGGGTGTACATTGTATATGTTCTCGATTTTAACAGTGTTTGAATGTGAGTGTAACTCATGAAAACGATTCAGGGGTCCATCCAGTTTACATTGGATTTAGGGCTATTCCCTATTTAACAGAGCCCCCTGACCGCTGAAGACTATCGTTGAGTATCGTCAATGATAGACTTCCCGGGGGCCTCCATGGGAAAGCCAATTTAGCATGGACAGCACTAGATTCCTTTGGCTCTTTTCTTTGCCTCATCTGCATTTGGAGTTTCACATTCACTGGAGGAAGAGATGAGAGACTGGACCCTAAGTTTGGTTCCAAAAATGTTGGTTGTTTTTAACTGGTTTGGACATTACTGACCGGATAGGAGTTGATGAGCATGACTACTGTGGGGTAGGTTTATCCAACCTTCTAAAAAGTGGAGATGTTGCCCATAGCAACCAATCAGATTCTAGCTACCATTTATCTAGTACACTCTAGAACATGATAGGCAGGATCTGATTGGTTGCTATGGGCAATACCTCCACTTTCCCTTTTTGGAATATTTGATAAATCTGCCCTCCTATGTAGTGTCATTTTATCACTAAAGATAGTCTTTTCACTAAAGGGAGTACCCACAGGGGTAAGTTTATTAATGTGAATGGCCGCTTTCATGATTTTTAGTTTTTAGTGTAACTGGAAAATATTTAATTGTGCTTTGTTTCCACTGTAATAAGAGAGATTTTTGCTTTTTATATATATATATATATATATATATATATATATATATATATATATATATATATATATATTGTGAGAAAGTACAACATTCACAGGAATCCAACACAGGTATGCTGAACCATTTAACTGTTTATTGGCAATTGTCAGGATGGTAAAACAGTTCCAATGCTGGTTCAGCAATCATATCCAGAGACAGTACACAAAAATCCACACCAGATACATTTGGCTAGACATTACTTCCCTGTCTGCAATCCGGCCACTTACTGGCATCGGTGGACCCACCCACACATACAGACAGTGTCTTTATCCTCCACCCCAAGCACTACAAACAAATCACAGCAAACCAATCACACCCATGTGTAACACCTGTGTGTGTGTGTGTGTGTGTGTGTGTGTGTGTGTGTGTGTGTGTGTGTGTGCTTAAAGATTATCCCAGGGAACCTTTAACCCTGTCTGTAGCCCGCTGCTGCAGACTGGCTGTGTTTTTATCAGACCCCTTATAGAGGAACTGTGGCAAAGAGGCACATTTGCCACTATATATATATATATATATATATATATATATATGCCTAAACTCCCACCGGTCGGCTACCTCTCTTTCTCATCCCTTCTCCCCCTTCCTCGACTCCATCTCCGTTTCTCCCGTCTCTCCGTCTCATCCATGTGTCTGTCTGTCTTCCCCTCCCTTTAGATTGTTCGCTCCTTTGAGCAGGGCTCTCCTACCTTCTGTTTCCATCACTTTTAACTGCGCTCTCCAGCTACTCAGCTCACCTCCTCTCAGTCCCTCTGCCCTCTGTCTCCTCTCGCTTCTCTCCGCTCCCCTCAGTGACTCTCAACCTGTCATCCGTGCCCACCCTCTTGGGCCATAGTTACCTGCCTATACTCACTTTTCCCCTCCCTCCCTCTCTTTCATGCTGTGCCTGAGCCCCCAGAGTTATAGTGCTTACTGTTACTTGTACTGTGCTGTTTCACCTTGTACTGTGCCATTGTTTGTCCTTGTACGGCGCTACGGATACTTTGTGGCGCCCTATAAATAAAAATTAATAATAATAATAATAAAAAATAATAATATATATATATATACACACACAGTGGTGGAAGTGGGGATGTATATGATGGTATGTCATACCGCCACTTCCCCTACTGCCCTCATTGTAAGACTATCACATTCCATTCACTTACATTTTCCTTACCACCGCTGTTAGATTTTCCCTTCAACTACTGTCTATAATTGTAAAGAATAATACACTATATTAATATGTTTCTTTATTTTTTTATTCTTTGCCAAAAATGTGAGCTCTCTTTATAGTTTAGTCCATTTAAATCATTTAAATCATGATACAATGGTCTGGTCAATGGGGATTTCATAACCAAAGATGTAATTTTTATAATCCTTGCGACACCCTTCGGGTATTGTAGCGACAAAGCCTAAGAATCTCACACTATACAGTAGACTTCCTTTTGTGAATTTCCATGTGCCTGTTCATCTCTATAATCATTATTGGGTGTTTTTGGAAACCAGTAAGTAGAAAATTTCAACCAATAGAAATGAAGTGAAGAGCATTGTTCCGAAATATTAACTTCCTTTGTGGTTTCGTGTTGCAGACCATAAACATCTGATTTCTAACACGAAAATAAATCATTTACTGGAAATTGGTTTGGCCTGTGAATTAGATAAGACACAGTCAATATTTGTATTAACCCCAAAACTGTCTGGAGCTGTGGAAAATCCGGATATGTGTCAAGTACAGAAAATTAAATTCTCCGTCAGGCTGATGGTTGTCCTTCTAAGCTCCTTATAGAATCGGTCCACATAAAATAAATTTTTGAGATTAAGCCATATTTACTCCATTTGGGACCACTTGTCGGGAGAGGGTAACGGGTCTATAGGACAAGGTCTTTGACGCTAATGAAGACATTGAGGATCATTTGCAAACTGTAAAAAAGTTTCAATAAATGAAGAGTAGCCCTAAAGTAGAAGTAATGTTTAGATTTGAGGTACGTACTCCCGAAAAAAAGACCCGGATGTTATGGTTCTGTTCAAAACGAATTCCTTAATTACAGCCATGGAGCCAGACACGTGAAATAAACGTTTTAAACTGTTTATTGCAGAAAAAGCATAGTCAAGGGAAGGCAAATAAGCAGAAAGCAGTTCAGGCTGAATGAAATGATGGACTTCCAGATATTGCCAAACAACGGGAAAATAATAATGAAACAGAGCAAATAACTTAACTGAAGCCAGTTCGCAGTAAAAGCCAGAAACATGCAGGTAATCCAGGAACAAAGAAACATGAGCAGGTTAGGAACTTCAATGACCAGCAAAGGATTCAGGAATAGGCAGGCATATATAGGACACAGTCAGGTGTGGCTGATTAGCTACCTGTGCTAGTTAACCCCTGATAGTGGGAAAGACCAAACAGCAGCACCTCTGGAGGATCACAGGTACTGCAGGGTAATATGCACACAGAGATACAAGCAGATCCTAACACCGGATTGTGATTGTGGCTTCTGATTGGTTCTCCCATTGACACTCCTTCCCCGCCTATCTACAGCCATTTATACGTAACACAACTGAAATGTTCAGCTACTTAGGTGGTAGTACAGCTTTAATATGAGAAAGAATACGTTAGATATAGATACTAAGGCCACTCTTTATTCATCTACAGTCATGGGAAATCTGTTAGTGCAGCAATTTATTATTGCAATATCTGGCTAGCTTTTTTCTTTTAGAAAATGAAAACAAATATCTGTTTGGCTGCTATGGGCAACACTAACTTTTCCGCACAATTACCAATGGGATATTTTTTATAAATGCCCTATTAAATTTTTAAATGTATTTTTTTTAAAAAAAACAAATTTAAACAAAGAATGAGACATCTACCTGTAATAACAACATGCAGAATAAAAGCAGGTTATAAGAGCTACGTCCAAATCTATAGATGTGGTCCTGTGCAACGCTCCACAAGTGCAGAAAGACAACCAACGCTGAACATTGAAATCGGCATAGAAAAGAAGTGGTACTGTGCATTTGTCAATGTGAATAGAAAAAGAACAGGTACTAGGAGTTACATATCTGTAACCTCTGGGCAGGACACAGAGGTATAACTAGGACAGTGGGCAGCACAGTGGCTTAGTGGTTAGCACTTCTGCCTCACAGAACTGGGGTGATGAGTTCGATTCCCGACCATGACCTTATCTGTGTGGAGTTTGTATGTTCTCCCCGTGTTTGCGTGGGTTTCCTCCAGGTGCTCCGGTTTCCTCCCACACTCCAAAAACATACTGGTAGGTTAATTGGCTGCTATTAAATTGACCTTAGTCTGTCTGTCTGTGTGTATATTAGGGAATTTAGACTGTAAGCTCCAATGAGGCAGGGACTGATGTGAGTTCTCTGTACAGCGCTGCGGAATTAGTGGCGCTATATAAATAAATAAGTGATGTTGATGATTCTAAAATATACTAAATCGTTGCTGAATCAATTTCAGCATCTGATAAATTTGTCAACAGTTTGAAGCTAATGAAGCTGTAGATGTAGTTACTTTTTATTGGCCTGTCCGCTCTCCATCCCTACAGAACATCCATTTAATGAGGAATAAGGTCATCATCTATACATTAACACTCTATCACTTTTTGTAGGGTTTAAATGTGCAAAATATATGCTAAAGGTATTTTGCAAATATAATCCCCATCCTATAGCTGTTATATATCTCTAGTAGAGGCATAGGCAAACCGAGGGTATGTTCTCCCCGTGTTTGCGTGGGTTTCCTCCGGGTGCTCCGGTTTCCTCCCACACTCCAAAAACATACTGGTAGGTTAATTGGCTGCTATTAAATTGACCCGTGTGTGTGTGTGTGTGTGTGTGTGTTAGGGAATTTAGACTGTAAGCTCCAATGGGGCATGGACTGATGTGAATGAGTTCTCTGTACAGCGCTGCGGAATTAGTGGCGTTATATAAATAAATGGTGATGACTATGCTAAGTTATGTTTGATAACAAGTGGATATTCTCTTAATGGAGTCATCTCCACCTCCATTTTAATTTATATCTTCTACTTTTTATGTTTCACTTTTCTTATTGCTATGTGATTATCTGATATATGTATATAAATCTATATATTTGGCTATGATTCATGTTGCTATTTGAGAACTATGTATTGAATATCTACTATGGTTTTTTTTTGTGTTTGAAAATGAAAGTAAAACGTTTTGAAAAAAAAAAAGTTGACTAAGAGTTGACTAATATTGAAGCTGATAGATCTTAAGTGATATTTGCTAATACTCTTATACTTGGTGAAGTCTGAGGTTGTTACAGTAGAAAGCACATTACTGAGTCGAAACTAAAAGGTGTTTGTTTGTCTGCTCCTTTTCACAACTTGTCAACATTAACCAAGACCTAAACCACAAGATGGGGAAACATGTATGTGTAGTTTAAAAAGTATTTATCCAGGTGGTATCTTACGCCTGATAGACTGGCTAAAATGTACCCAACTGCCTCCCCTGCTTGCTGGCGGGAATGTGGTCATAGAGGCACCTTCTTCCATATCTGGTGGTCTTGCCCTGTCATCTCCTCCTTCTGGGATAGGGTGACTTCCCTCCTTTCCTCTCTTCTCCACCACCCTCTTCAAAAGGGCCCTTGGTCCTTTCTCCTCTGCTACCCTATACAAAATGCTGATGTCCAATCTGTAAAACTGGCCTCACATATTTTAGCGGCTGCTAGGTGCTTGATAGCCAAATTCTGGAAAAGCGCAGATCCTCCCCGCGTCTCCTCTCTGAAAACATATGTCTGGTTTATTGCTAGCATGGAAAATATCACCCTCCATTTGCAAGATTAGGATCATAAATTTTACCAAATATGGGCCCCTTGGCTACACCAATAATACCTCCAACACTCACCCTTTCATAAAGGACCTAGTCCATATCGGATACCTCTGCTTATAATATCCCTGTAGGCTAAGTTCTGCTCCCCATTATCTGAAATTCCTCCAGGCCTTGTCTTACTAAGGCGGACAACCCCATCCCCCCAGCCCCTCCCCCTCCCTCGCCCTCCCTCCCACTTTCCCACTACCTTCCTAATAATATGGATATTGCTTATGCCAATACAATTTTTTTTTCATTTATGTACTATGTTTTGTTTTGCATAGCAATTACTGACATGCTTGGTGACAGTGCTTGTTTTTCCTTCCTGCTATATTTTGGAATGTTTGCTGTCACCCATGTGGTTTCAATAAAAATTTTGAGTTATAAAAAAAAAAAGTATTTATCACTTCATCATCATCATCATCATTTATTTATATAGCGCCAGCAGATTCCGTAATGCTTTACAATTGGGAACAAACAGGAATAAAACAATACTGGGTAATACATACAGACAGAGAGGTAAGAGATCCCTGCTCGCAAGCTTACAATCTATAGGACAATGGGAGTTAGAAACACAAGGGCATGTGCTACATCATATTGTACACTGGACCAGCTAGAATGCAAAGGTAAAAGTATTGAGTGGGCTGTGTGTGTGGCAATGTTGGTTAGAGGGTTGTTGTCTTGCGTTAGCTGTGTACAGGGTAGTAATAGGGTAATCTAGGGAAATTAAGATGGTGGTTCATAACCTTGTCTGAAGAGGTGGGTTTTCAGTGTACGCTTGAAGGTTTGGAGACTAGAGGAAAGTCTTACTGTGCGTGGGAGGGAATTCCACAAAGTAGGTGCAGCCCGGAAAAAATCCTGAGAATGGGAGGATGTGATGAGAGTGGAAGAGAGACGCAGATCTTGTGCAGAACGGAGGTGTCGAGTTGGCGGCAATGTAATATACAGAGTGGTTTGAAACATATATTCTGGAACTGCCCCCGTATATAGCCATTTTGTGTTCAAATCTTCCAGTTAGCCAATGAGGTTACTGGAACCCGTCTCTCTCCTACCCTGGAGGTCGCGTTACTGCAGCAGTACTCCCCCCTCTGCCCAGTTTCCACCACATGCTAAATATGTGTTTAGTCATATTCTGATTGTCGGCGAGAGCCTCTATAGCTCTATAGCCTCTATAGCTCAGAGTTGGAAGTCACCACAGATACCCTTGATTCCAAAAGTAGTGGTCAAAGTACAATTTAGCGTTGAAATGGAGACAGTGTGGATGCCCTATTCCCCTGCCCCCTCATCCCCGATAATGAAATGATTCAGCTGGCATGTGTATGCTACGGATGGAGAGGGAGCACCCCTAGCTCGAATAGATTCTAATTTGCTTCTCATATCGTCCCCACTTAGCCAAGTCCCCCAATGGTCCCACTAGTAGCTCTCTCGTGACCACCTGAATAGGGTAACTTTTACGAATTGTGGAGAAACCAACTTGGTTTCCCTCTTTCATGTGTACAATGTGGTTTAGAAGCAAAATTGTTTAATATGTTCCCTCCCACTATGTACTCCTCTTACCCTCTCCAATTTTTCATCCTTCCCTCACCTCCCACCCCTTCTTTCTACTTTTTGTACCCCATAATCTTTGAAAAATTAATAAAATACTATTGAAGTAAAAAGTATTTATCTTCAAAATACAAACAGTACATGAATGGAAGCTAAATGGATTTCAATCATAAAAAAATACCCTTTTAGAAGGGATTTTCATATAAGTAAATGCTGATGTAAATGTTAGTGAAGAAACAAACACATACTGTAACAGAAGCACTGGGTAAGTGGCACAAGGCAAGTATATATGTTGCAGGCTGTCTGTCTTATATGTCTTTAAACCCCAGGGAGATTGTTGGTCTTTGGGAAAAGCTTCCCAAAGAGTATGTTCAGCTTTAGGGAAAACTGGTAAGGGTCCCTGGTGTGTAAATGGAGAGAGAAGGGACGGGCTCCATTTACAAGGCCCCGTCCAGGTCTTCTGTTCTTCCAGTCTGACAGTAGACTACTTAAGGATTGCACCTGAAAAGTGTGTTTATAAGTATGTCAGGTCAGTGTCAGTCTCTGTTCTGCCTGGGGGAAAGGGACTGCAGAGTCTCTGTAGGAAATAGCCTGATATCTGTTGTCGAGTTAACTGTATGTGCTGCAATTTATTATGTTTTTCTTTAGTTTGATAGTCAGGAGGAGCATGTAGGTATTTAGTGCCGGATGGGCAAGGTGTTTATTTTGAAGTTTTTCTTTATTTTTTTCTGCTTAATAAAACTAGCTAAGGCCAATTGCACCAAATCAATGGACTTGTGTGACTTCTCTGCTGCTGTAGACCAGTTCCCCTAACCCGATTGCAATACATAATATTAAATATATGCAAAGATGTGTAAAATGGCTAATTTGATTAATTTATCAGGAATATTTTAAAATTGATAAAGTGCAGCATTGCAATTACTATCAGATTTTCGCAGATTATGGGGTAGCTAGCCTGGAGGTGTGAGTGTTTTGTATAGAAGCGCAGGATTTTATGGTAAAGAGGGGATTTTAATTCGGGCATAACTGGACTCCCTAGCAAAATTTGGGGGGATTGGCAGGTAATGCTGGTTCACCCCTCCGGAGTCCCCTGCTGTGCTCTTATGAGTATGCACAGGGGCCAGCACAGTGAAAACCCATTTGCGGTCCCATGCATGCTTCATGGATGCTCCGAAGAGGCGGGGTTTCATTGCGTATGCGCTGGCCCCTCCTAGGAGGAGCAGAGTCCAGCATTGCCTAATTTCTCCATATCTCTGGGCCCCCGCTGCAGAGGCAGTGCTTCCATAACTGTTCCATATGTAAAAGATGTTACTATAATAGGACACACACGCTTTTTCACTGCATTGTCACCTTGGTCATAAAGACTGAAGTTGTTTTTTTACTTAGCACCTATAATCCCCCCCCCCCCCTCGCTACACCCCTACATCCCACACCCCCAAACACACCGGCACAAACTTAGGGCACGATAGCAAAGCATATACATGAAGTCTGCTTTTCTCACAGAATACACAACACAGCACCCAAAGCGCTGAAATAATAGCACGGATGTCATTAAATGTTTGTTTTTTGGGGGTTTTGTCAATTTAGAGAACTATAAGTTCCTTTAAGATGAACATCTAAGCACAAAGCACCGTTGAGGGTTGATTTTAGGAAGCACTGTTTCCTCTATGATCTAATCGAATTGATGCTAAAGATAAATACAAAACTGTGGCGTACAGAAAGTCTGCTGATTCATCCCCAATCACGTAAGAGAGGCGGGGTAAGAACGACTGAGGTTGTCTTCCGTGTTTCTCCCATCACAAGGGAGAACGAACAGAAGGACGAGAGCAGGCATTTAGTCCTCAGACTCAACTAACACAAGCTGGAAGAAGATGAGCTCTGGTCTGTACTTCCTAATCTCTGTTCTACATCTCGGTAAGTTGTGTTAACTTTTGCTGTATAATGTCTACAAAGGAAAAAAGTGGAGGTGTTGCCCCTAGCAACCAGTCAGATTCTAGCTATCATTTTCTAGACTGTATTAGAGAAGCGATAGCTAGAATCTGCTATGGGCAACACCTTGGGCTAGATTTACTAAGCTGCGGGTTTGAAAAAGTGGGGATGTTGCCTAAAGCAACCAATCAGATTCTAGCTATCATTTTGTAGAAGGTACTAAATAAATGAAAGCTAGAATCTGATTGGTTGCTATAGGCAACATCCCCACTTTTTCAAACCCGCAGCTTAGTAAATCTAGCCCCTTGTCTCTTCCGTTTCAGAAGTTTAAGTAATTCTACCCCTAAGTCTCTATCAGTAAGAGAAATACAGGACAATCTCAGCTCACTGGGCAGAAGGACAGAGACCCAACGAGAAAGTTTGACGATGGTGTTGGTCTTATTATGAACTGATTATTTCATATATTTCATTTATCCATTAGAAGCGTTGTCAGGTGTCCGGCGATGTACAATAGGTATTACAGTACATAATATACATATATACATACATGAAGCTTTGTTTCATATTGGGCAAAGAGCACCTAGAAATGTTCGTCTCCATCGAAGGGAGGGAGTGAAACGCGTCGTATTAGCATCTTCATTGCTGTGACTTTTCCCTTTTTGGGCTAATCGCATATTTATCTATTGCTGCTGATCAAAAAATGAATAAACAGGAAGAGCATCATGTGAAAGAGGAGACTTCCCTCTTTCAAACAATGGTACCCGCAGCTTTTTAAGTGCTAGGGACAGGGAGAAATAGGCACTAAAATAGTCAGCCCCTATCCCTGGAATTTGTCATTGGTTTTTATAGACTGATCAATGTACAATTCTAATACCAAAAAGATTCCTTTCCTCCGACAGTACCTGAAAACCCTCAGACCACAAGTAATCTGTGGAGGGGGGGGGGGTGAACCCCTTAAATGCAGAGGTCGAGTGGGACTCATCCTTAGCACTCAAGGGGCCTGATTCATTAAGGGGCGTAAATGCTGATACGTGCCGATGTCGGATTCAAGCTTTGGGCATCTCTAAGGTACATGATTTTCTGACTTATCACTTGCACCAGCTACAGGTCGGGTGTAAGTGCCGAGTGTCAGTGATGACGGCTGTGTATACAGCTAGAACATGTGTTTGAATTCAGAAGCAACTGTAAAAATGCATTGTACAGTAGACATTAATAATATCCTAATAAATGTATTTTATGGAGAGAAAAAAATTAGAAAAACAAACACTTTTTTTCTATTTTTTAATGTTTTGCCATTAATGACTATTTTATTAACATGTGCCATTAGTTGAATATTATATTTTTACTTTTGTGACTTTATATTCTACATATGTATTGGACGTATTCTGCAGTATATTGTCTGTCAGAGCAGAGTGTACCTAGACCCGTATTCGTCAGCAGACGTATCTTCACATCCGCTCCTTGTTGAATACAGAAGTGCGTAACACACATTCCTTGATGAATCAGGCCCAAGGGTTTAAAAGTACATGACGACATCTGTTCTCTGCTAGTTCTGAGCTAATGCACAAAACCTTTTGCAGAGGACCTCCTCTAAAATTGCTCCCTTCCCACTCCTTTAGCCCATTTCAAGTATCACGCTCCGCCAACTGAAATCTAATTTTTGCACTGTTTTCGGAAAACTCTTGATGCACCCCAATTTCTTCCATCTGTAGCAAACTTCTGCACCCCCAGACACACCATCATCTTTGTCTGTCAACCGATGGGCATTGGCGGCATCCAGTCCCTCGCACTTGCGCAAATCTAAAATCGTGGCACCACCAAAGGGAGATGCTGCTGCAAACTAGTCCTAAAAAAACAGCAGTTAATGGCATATTAATTAATATCACTGGTCAAAAATAATTTTATTGTCAATCATAATACAGTGACTTTAGGGTAACTTTGTGGGGCTGATTGCGAAAATGACATCAGTTTTGCTAGATTTGCTCTAATTGTTTAGATAATTGGCACCTCATTGAAAAACATAAAAATGCCAAAAACGTAACGGCCAGGCACAGCCTACTTACAAATCGCATTGAAAGTAAACACATGAAATACATATAATGGCATTTGGTTGTGGAATTGGCACTGCAATTATATACACTTCTTTATGTGTCTACTCGTGGGCTTCTCCCATTCATTTCATGTTCCACGCATTTCAGTGGTTTTCTACACACTGGAAACCCCATTGAAACAAATTGGGAAAATAGTGCATGTATATATAAAACTGCAAGTGTACTAAATTATTTAAGGCAAACACAGCATGACTAGTAGGTAACTGTCCTAGCTTAGATACAGCATTTAGGGAATTTATGGTGAAAAAGGAATCAAAACAAACTAATTAGAGAGTCCCTGGTTACAATGTTACAAATAAAAGGGGAAAGAAAAAGTTAAAATAAATGTTTTCATATCTCACACTTCCCTATTACGGTACAGCCAGGTGATTACATTGCATCAGAGGGATTGCAGTCTAACGGAAACACTTACCACAGAGACTCAAAACGTGGAATGCAAAGTCATCTGGACTAGTAGTAAAATTGTTTATTTCTAACAGAATAATAAAGGGATAAAACCTATTTTCAATGTTGTTCTATATCAAGAACAAGCTACATTTCAATATAGAAATCTAAGTAACTTCATAAAAAACTAATACATCATTTTTTAACATCCTACAAGACATAAAATTTAAAGCGCAAACACATGTTTTTCAACATTTTAAACACAGGTGCAGTCACCCTAGAAGAACACAGTGACAATTCGTAATTTAAACTAAGATTGTTCAGTTCCTTAATTTGTGAGGGGGGGTTATTATTTTAAATACGTGCCATGTCATCATACCAAATCTTTTATCAGTATTTGGGATAATGTAAACTCTATGCTTTATATACTTTTAAAGGTGTGGATAATATTTACTAACAGAAATCAATGTCATATTTTTATCGACGATCTGATTAGAGACTAGGCTCTGTATAATACACTTGGCCACTAGGGACTAGGCTCTGTATAATACACTTGGCCACCAGGGACTAGGCTCTGTATTGTACACTTGGCCACCAGGGACTAGGCTCTGTATAATACACTTGGTCACTAGGAACTAGGCTCTGTATTGTACACTTGGCCACCAGGGACTAGGCTCTGTATTGTACACTGGGCCACTAGGGACTAGGCTCTGTATTGTACACTTGGCCACTAGGGACTAGGCTCTGTATAATACACTTGGCCACCAGGGACTAGGCTCTGTATTGTACACTTGGCCACCAGGGACTAGGCTCTGTATTGTACACTTGGCCAATAGGGACTAGGCTCTGTATTGTACACTTGGCCACCAGGGACTAGGCTCTGTATTGTACACTTGGCCACTAGGGACTAGGCTCTGTATTGTACACTTGGCCACCAGGGACTAGGCTCTGTATTGTACACTTGGCCAATAGGGACTAGGCTCTGTATTGTACACTTGGCCACTAAGGACTAGGCTCTGTATTGTACACTTGGCCATCAGGGACTAGGCTCTGTATTGTACACTTGGCCACTAGGGACTAGGCTCTGTATTGTACACTTGGCCACTAGGGACTAGGCTCTGTATTGTACACTTGGCCACTAGGGACTAGGCTCTGTATAATACACTTGGTCACTAGGAACTAGGCTCTGTATTGTACACTTGGCCAATAGGGACTAGGCTCTGTATTGTACACTTGGCCAATAGGGACTAGGCTCTGTATTGTACACTTGGCCACTAGGAACTAGGCTCTGTATAATACACTTGGCCACTAGGGACTAGGCTCTGTATTGTACACTTGGCCACCAGGGACTAGGCTCTGTATTGTACACTTGGCAACTAGGGACTAGGCTCTGTATTGTACACTTGGCCACTAGGGACTAGGCTCTGTATTGTACACTTGGCCACTAGGGATTAGGCTCTGTATTGTACACTTGGCCACTAGGGACTAGGCTCTGTATAATACACTTGGCCACCAGGGACTAGGCTCTGTATTGTACACTTGGCCACTAGGGACTAGGCTCTGTATAATACACATGGCCACTAGGGACTAAGCTCTGTATTATACACTTGGTCACTAGGGACTAGGCTCTGTATTATACACTTGGCCACTAGGGACTAGGCTCTGTATTATACACTTGGCCACTAGGGACTAGGCTCTGTATTATACACTTGGCCACTAGGGACTAGGCTCTGTATTATACACTTGGCCACTAGGGACTAGGCTCTGTATTATACACTTGGCCACTAGGGACTAGGCTCTGTATTATACACTTGGCCACTAGGGACTAGGCTCTGTATTGTACACTGGGCCACTAGGGACTAGGCTCTGTATTGTACACTTGGCCACTAGGGACTAGGCTCTGTATAATACACTTGGCCACCAGGGACTAGGCTCTGTATTGTTCATATGGCCACTAGGGACTAAGCTCTGTATTGTACACTTGGTCACTAGGGACTAGGCTCTGTATTATACACTTGGCCACTAGGGACTAGGCTCTGTATTTTACACTTGGCCACTAGGGACTAGGCTCTGTATTATACACTTGGCCACTAGGGACTAGGCTCTGTATTATACACTTGGCCACTAGGGACTAGGCTCTGTATTATACACTTGGCCACTAGGGACTAGAGTGTGCATTGTACACTTGACCACTAGGGACTAGACTCTGTATTATAAACTGGGCCGCCAGAGATTGTGTTCTGTATGGTACACAGGCCACCAAGTAAATGGTTCTGTATAGTTTACTGACCACTAGAGAATGGGCTATGCTTTGTATACAGGCCACATCTCCTCTGTATAAGACAGAGACCCAATTAATGAGGAATCTTGTTCATTGCATAACTTACGTCTGCAAAATGAACTCCAAGAGGTATATTTACTAAACTGCGGGTTTGAAAAAGTGGAGATGTTGCCTATAGCAACCAATCAGCTTCTAGTTATCATTTACTTTGTACATTTTACAAAATGACAGCTAGAATCTGATTGGTTGCTATAGGCAACATCTCTACTTTTTCAAACCCGCAGTTTAGTAAATAGACCCCTACATGTTTCCAAGGGTCTTACAGCTGCTGGTCAATAATTAGGCCATTCGCTGACTCGTCAGACCAAAACCTGGGCTTAATTAATGAGAAACTGTCTCCTACACACAGTTGTTTAATCTAGGAAACCTCTATCCAGGTCTTGTGACAAAAAGGATGGAAACATCATTTTACCTCCTAAATAAATGAATGCCCTGGAGTTTAACCAACTCCAGCAACAACTTTAAATCTAGTATTTGGTAGAGTTTACTATGTCAAGATTAACTGTAAATGTCTTACTAGCCCAGTGATGGCCGAGGACAAGCAAACCAAAAAAAAAAATTAAATTCAGCGTTACCCAATAGCAAAAAATACAGATTAAAGTGTATATTGCCAGAGGATACAATCACATATCAATCAGTTTCAACAGCTCACACATGAGTCACCAGAGCAGGACTTCCTGAATTGTTTAACGGAATCAAACGCTATCTTTGCAAAAAAAAAAAGTGAAACGCGTTGGTAGGTATTCCCCCGGACTTTCCACTGCAACTTTCTTAAAAAGTATGACCAGGAATGTGATGTCAGATTACTTTTTCATATTTTACTAGGACATCATCATTATCACCACTATTTATTTATATAGCGCCACTGATTCCGCAGCGCTGTACAGAGAACTCATTCACATCAGTCCCTGTCCCATTGGAGCTTACAGTCTAAATTCCCTAACATACACACAGAGACAGACAGAGAGAGAAAGAAACTAAGGTGAATTTTGATAGCAGCCAATTAACCTACTAGTATGGTTTTTGGAGTGTGGGAGGAAACCGGAGCACCCGGAGGAAACCCACGCAAACACGGGGAGAACATACAAACTACACACAGATAAGGACACGTAAGTGGTCCATCGTATGCAGGGCCAGGGTTAGAAATTATAGACACAAGTAGTAGTATAGCAATGCTAACCACATAGTAACAGTTACTGGACATTATAGGAAAGAATTAAGAGGTAACGATCAGCTATATCCTCTTGTTGAATACTCATAACGCCTAATCAGGAAATACGTTCTGAAACGGCTGATTTTATAAATAGGCGACTCTGACAGATATTGTGAGTGATTTCGCCCTGAGTGCTTATATACCCCACAAACTCGTTCATCTTTATACAGCCCCATCTATTACTTTTAAAGGGGAACTACAAAAATTGTGGCTCAGCAAACTCCAATAAAGGGTTTACAATCCTATATAATCTCCAAACCTCCCTTGCTGCACTACTGTGTGTGTTATTGTAGTGGTGGGGTGAGGTCCGATGTTTAATTGACCGATACATTTGTTTTTTATTTATTTTTACTGACTCCAATGTTACTTTTTTTACTGTCTGTCAGTAAATTTACTGACGGTTGGCAACCCTGTTTGATGGTTTGCAAAGATGAAGCAGAAAATAAAATACCATCGAGATTTGTTACTCAGCCCCATATAGGTTGATGTAGACTTTTTTCTTTAAATAGCAAGTTAAGTACCTTTAAAACTGGCCTGTCCAACCTGCGGCCCTCCATATGTTGTGAAACTACAAGTCCCAGCATGCCCTTCCAGCTATCAACAGGTCGTCTACCGGCAAATCAAGCTGGGACTTGTAGTTTCACAACACCTGGAGGCCCGCAGGTTATACAGGCCTGCTTTAAAGCATCCATCTAATTTATACTTACCTACTCTCACGAAACGTGCGGGAGACTCCCGAATGTGGGAGAGTCCTCTCAGTCTCCCGGGGGAGAAGGGCATCCTTCCGCATCCCGCTTACTGCACATTGATTTCCCACTTGAATCCCTCCCCTGGGATCTCCCGGAGTGGAAATCATAAAAATAGTAAGCAAGTTTCCTCCTAGAAATGATTATCTCCTTTTTAAAAGCTCTCCGGTTGGCAAGCAAAAATGGCTGCCAGATACAGACACAGTCAGGCTGCTACAAAGAAACAGGCTCAAAGCTCCCAGCAAGTCATGTGATGGCAGCAGAGGGGAGATAAAGGATGGTACAATAGAGATAGAGCTCAGATGGGCGTTCCAAAGCCTCTCTGCTCATTACATCCTGTGCCATGTGACTGTGGTTGCCATGGGAGTCCAGCATCATAACTCATTAAAAGCAGTCTTAAGAAAAAAAAAAGGGAAAAATGGTGAATACTAGCAAACTTCTTATAGCCTTCCACAGTAAAAAAACACCTGATTGTTTCATGGGATTGTAGCATTCAAGAATAGATCACACAGTGGAGCTGGTCAACATGTCTGTAACATGCACATGCACACACACAAGTGTCTGTGTTGTGTTACTCTGTTCTAGGGGAAAAATATAATTGATTGTGACTTGCACTGCTTATACAAGTGCACCTTTATCTGTCACACGCTGGGAATTTTTTGCTGTCGTGACAACAGGGCCTTTGTGGCAGTCGGGTTCCTCTTACTCTCCGTCTGACACGCCATCAGCTGGTACCGTGGTCAACCCCTTCCTGTGTTCACACGTTCTTTATATCTCCCAACCACTGTGTAGCCTTGTACATATAGCACCAGCAGGACAGGTGCATCTCAACACGTCATAAGCTGTACTGATTGGCTGATCCTCAATGTTGCACTTTACCCAGTATGATCCAGTATGTGTGTGCCTAAGAATTGCATTTAATATACAGAGTAAGAGGAATTGTACTGTGCAGTTGGTCGAAACCTTAAAATAGGGACATATTTGGGGACAAACATTTCCTTTGATGAAAATTTAGAACCTGCAAGTGCATAATTCATCCTTTAAAGGATAATTTTACTTTCAAACGATTGGCTTTCGTTTTAAATATATATATATATATAAAACAGAACATGACAGCTTAGTTTAAAAGATACAACAATGGGGGGAAAAAGGCGGATCCTCTAAACTAGAGATGCTCAGGCTCAGTTTTCTAAAAACCGAGCGCACCCGAACTTAGGGGATCCGAGTAGGCTCGCGAGCTGGCTCTGTACTTTTGCGTGTCCTCGGATCTGAATCGAGGCAAAACGTCATTGTTGCGTTGTCGGATTCCGCAGGTTTTGGATTCCATAAGTACCTCCCTCCCCAGGAGATCCAGCGCCATTGCTCACACCGAAACAGGGGTAGCAGTGTTCTTGTCACTGTCCAGTCTCCAGTGACATTGCGCAGTTCCATTGCTCACATAGAAACAGGGGTAGCAGTGTTCATGTCACTCTCCAGTCTCCAGTGACATTACTCTGCGCCATTGCTCACACAGAAAGAGGAGGGGTAGCAGTGTTCTTGTCACTCTCCAGTCTCCAGTGACATTGCTCAGTGCCATTGCTCACACAGAAACAGGGGTAGCAGTGTTCTTGCCACTCTCCATTCTCCAGTGACATTGCTCAGTGCCATTGCTCACACAGAAACAGGGGTAGCAATGTTCTTGTCACTGTCCAGTCTCCAGTGACATTGCGCAGTTCCATTGCTCACATAGAAACAGGGGTAGCAGTGTTCTTGTCACTCTCCAGTCTCCAGTGACATTACTCTGCACCATTGCTCACACAGAAAGAGGAGGGGTAGCAGTGTTCTTGTCACTCTCCAGTCTCCAGTGACATTACTCTGCGCCATTGCTCACACAGAAAGAGGAGGGGTAGCAGTGTTCTTGTCACTCTCCAGTCTCCAGTGACATTGCTCAGTGCCATTGCTCACACAGAAACAGGGGTAGCAGTGTTCTTGTCACTCTCCAGTCTCCAGGGAGATTGCTCAGTGCCATTGCTTACACAGAAACAGGAGGGGTAGCAGTGTTCTTGTCACTCTCCATTCTCCAGTGACATTGCTCAGTGCCATTGCTCACACAGAAACAGGGGTAGCAGTGTTCTTGTCATTCTCCAGTCTCCAGTGACATTGCTCAGTGCCATTGCTCACACAGAAACAGGGGTAGCAGTGTTCTTGTCACTCTCCAGTCTCCAGGGAGATTGCTCAGTGCCATTGCTTACACAGAAACAGGAGGGGTAGCAGTGTTCTTGTCACTCTCCATTCTCCAGTGACATTGCTCAGTGCCATTGCTCACACAGAAACAGGGGTAGCATTGTTCTTGTCACTCTCCAGTCTCCAGTGACATTGTTCAGTGACATTGCTCACACAGAACCAGGAGGGGTAGCAGTGATCTTGTCACTCTCCAGTCTCCAGTGACATTGCTCAGTGCCATTGCTCACACAGAAACAGGAGGGGTAGCAGTGTTCTTGTCACTTGACAAAAATTGACTGGAAATGACTGGAAATTTATGTTATTGAGGTTAATAATAATGTAGGAACAAAAAAAAGAGCCAAATTATGTGATTACAGCAAAAATAGGGATTTTAGAAAAAATAGGGATTTGAGAAAAAAAAGGGATCCAAAACCAAAAGCAAAACTAAAATACGCGAGGGCGGTTTTGCCAAAACCAAAACCAAAACAAGAAGTTATTTTAGATCCAAAACCAAAACCAAAACACGGGGGTCAGTGAACATTTCTACTCTAAACTCTTTGGCTTTGTTAGATGTCTGTTGGAGGACATTAATATGTAAATTATGAGTGGGGGGGGTGTCCCGACAAAGTTTGGTCTTTACCAACAGAGTCAGGTGTCCTATTAGGCTCATGTACGAACGCGTAAACACAGTATAAGCAGCCATTTTGTGGGCAAAACCATAATTGTTTTCACCTCAGTATTGTGCAGCCCCCGTAATCTGCCACTTGGGCCTGACCTCCGGGGTGCGGGAGGATAGACTTCTCTTAGTCTGGGTGAACTCCCTGAAATTCAAGAGTCAAAAATGCAAATTTACGAATACAGCGCCGTATGGCAAAGTTCAAACGGTACTGGAAGGTTGCATCGTGGGAAGTCCCGTTCTGCCGTGAAATTTGATTTTTATAAAATTTCGCTGCCCCTTCGCTTATCACTATAACCTACCCGTTCACTAGGAACGGGCGAGGTCACTGAGGCGCTAGATCTTGGTGAAGGGACGGGATGCATTTTCATTGGTTCAGCCACAGTGATGTCACTGGTTCCTAGTGAATGGATAAGATGCCTTCTCGTTGGTTCAAAATGGCTGCCCCCACTGCGACATGGGAGCACTTAAAAACATATATAGAGCATGCCGTGTGGTGACATGGCAATGGAGTCATTCTGTATCCTGTACAAATCTCTCAGTGTCAGGAAGAAAGATGTAGAGAGAGAGGTTCCTCTTATCAGGGGCGTCTTAAGGTCAGCCTAAATATCTGAGTGTCATTAACTGTCGGCTGGACAATGAAACTGAAGAGAATCTTCCTTCTCCTTTAGAGTGTAGTATTCATGGTGATCAGAAGAGTTCTGGAATGTGTCGTTGTACTTATTTAGAAATGTTGGCTTTTGTGAGTACTCATATATACTTGTTTAAGGGGAACATTTGGTCTCATTAAAAAGCATGGTTCTAATATGGTGATAGACTACGTGTGCAGAACAAGGATCTGGAGCAACCAATTGTAAAACAATTCTCATAGAGGGAGCACCAGAAAGGAGAAACATCTTTAAGACTCAGTAAAAAGTTACTAAATATCTTGCTTTATCCTCAGCAATTTCTTTTGTAGGTTTTTATATTTTTATTTCCAATGGACGATTTTAACATAACAAATGCATAACAGAATATGGAACATAGAAATAATGTAGGTGGCAAGTCCAGGATTTTCATTTTAGAAGATCAAACAAAACCAAATAGTTCGGGCATGGTGGGGAGGGAGGGGGGGTTCATTGCCTTTAGCGGTGAGTTCAGGAAGCTGTGTAATCTACCCCAGATAAGGGAGAATCATCCTATTAGGTCTATCGGTTGTATGGAACCACCTGTAGTATGACTTATGGTCTGTGTCTTCAGTAGACGTGGAGATAGAAGTACAAACATTTCAGTAGGGGCATAGCACCACTTCACCTGATCTGTATGTTAGCTGTAATTCTCAGTATCTGTTGTTATGCTGTGTGTATGAACAGTTGCACAGTATCACTTCTGAACTGTATGCTAGATGTGATTCTCAGTAGTTATCCTGTATATCTGAACAGTTGCAAAGCACCACTTCTCCTGATCTGTATGTTAGCTGAAATTCTCAGTATCTGTTGTTATCCTGTATATCTGAACAACTGCACAGTACCATTTCGCATTCTCTGTATGTTAGATGTAATTCTCAGTATCTGTTGTTATCCTGTATATCTGAACAACTGCACAGTACCATTTCTCATTCTCTGTATGTTAGATGTAATTCTCAGTATCTGTTGTTATCCTGTATATCTGAACAACTGCACAGTACCATTTCTCATTCTCTGTATGTTCGATGTAATTCTCAGTATCTGTTGTTATCCTGTATATCTGAACAACTGCACAGTACCATTTCTCATTCTCTGTATGTTCGATGTAATTCTCAGTATCTGTTGTTATCCTGTATATCTGAACAACTGCACAGTACCATTTCTCATTCTCTGTATGTTAGATGTAATTCTCAGTATCTGTTATCCTGTATGTATGAATAGGTGCACAGTATAACTTCTCATTCTCTGCACGCTAGATGTAATTATTAGTATATGTTGTTATCCTGTACATATATATAGCTGCACAGTACCACTTCTCATGATCTGTATGTTAGATGCAATTCTCAGTATCTGTTATCCTGTATGTATGAACAGGTGCACAGTACCACTACTCACTATCTGTATGCTAATGTAATTCTCAGTTTCTGTTATTATCCTGTATGTATGGGAGGGTGCACAGTACCACTTCTCCAGATCTATATGATAGATGTAATTCTCGGTATCTGTTGTTATCCTGTATGTGTGAACAGGTGCACAGTACCACTTCTCATCATCTCTTGTTCTCCGTCTGCACAGCATTATTTCTCTTCATCTGTACACTAGACATAAGTATAAATATATGTGTGAAGTGGGAGGTTTGGGGTCTAGGAGTCCAGTTATTGAGTCTGTGATCACTTCCTCTTTGCTTGGTGAATGAGCAATCAGCACAAGTGTCTAGAAGAGGTTTGTGTTACTCAGACACTTTGCTGTTTATTTCCTAGTACTTTGGTCGTTCTGCCAGTTTTAGTTGTGTTATTTCAGTCCTTTGTGGTCGGTGTCCCCTTGTCACTGCTCTCCTCTCCTGTTTTCTTACCCCTTTCTCTCCCTCTTTATTTTCCTGCCACTATTATGCCCCACCCCAGGTGCTCCCTCGCCCTCTATGCCCATTTCACTGATGCTGGAATCTCCCAACATGCAATGGGGTCCTGCAGGCATCCCTCTGAGTTTGCATTGGCCTCATCCATACAATGGGGCTGACGTGCACCATTTGTGTGCCCCTCTCAAGCCTCCTGGTGAGCACACTTCTGCCCCCTGTTATTCCCCTACTCCATGTGTTTCTATTCCTTCCACCTCTCCTTTCTTACCATCCTCAGTCCCTGTCCCCGTCACCAGATTGCTCTATCCCCCCACCAGCTTCCCTCTGCTATTACCCAAGCCACCCCTTCATTCTTTTAATGTGCGGGCCCAGGCTTCCTCCATCGCACCAGGGGCTCTATTGTCCCATCTTGGCCATCTTGGGCAATACTCACAGGAACAGGTTTTCATCAATGCAATTTCAAGAGTCACCGTCGGACAGCATGGCGCTATCTCAAGACTGTATTAATAATTTCTTTCTTTCAGGCGTTAGCGTCCACACTGGGGAGGAATCTGGGGAGCGTCGGCATGAGACGGGAACAGTTGGACTCCGTTTACCCATCACTGGTCATCAAATTGCAGCGGATGAGTATCCCAACCTAGCAAATGCAGGTGAGCATCAACCATTGGTTGGGGAAGTCCGGTCTGGGGCTAATGACGAAAGGGCAAAAGAGACAGCGAGCGGAGACAGACTGGGGCGGAGAGTTAGGCTGGGGAATCGTCCTGGGAACGCAAGTAGGAGTGCGAATTTATAAATTTCAACATACATGTATGCAATGTGGAGGAGAATAGGGAGAATACAGAATTTTTGTTCAAAGGAGTCTTCTGGTTGCCCGTTATTGGGAGGGTTCAAGTTGCAAGTCCTTGGAATTCAAAATTGACATTGGATTTACTGATGGTGATAAAGAAAAGAGATACAAAAGATGTTCAGTTAGTTCGGTCAATTTCCAGTGCCACCACAATCGTGGTGCTGCCTTAATAATTCCAAGAAAAGTTTAAGTTGATTCAACATTTGTCTTTCCCCTATAAGGGGAGTCGGTTAATGATGCAATTAAGGAGCTGCGTTGCAGGGTGGTCTATCAGTCTTTCGAGAAGGTCCTTGGGTTGGTTAAAGGACAAGGCTTTGGAGCCCTGGTGACTAAGATTGGTATTGAGTCTGCTTTTCGTCTCCTTCCCCTGCATCCAGAATCATGGGTTTTAAGTTAGAGGAAGGTTATTATGTAGACTGTTATTTGGCTATGGATTATGAAGTTTATTTTTTTAAAGATTCAGTACTTTTTTGTTTAGGTGGGTACAGGTGATTAAGGGGTAGAGCACTATTTGGATGGCTTTTCAGTAATGGCACCTAGCGGTTCAGCAAAATGTAAAGAGCTTTTATTTTCAGTTCAAGCCTTAATTAGGTCCTTTGGGATTCCGGTAACTGTGGAGAAAACAGTGGCGCTTTCTATGAGATTGTCGTACTTAGGAATTGAGAGAGAATCCGGAGAGATGTTTTGTAGGCTACCATTGATAATGTGCAGAAATTGCGCAATGGAATTGGCTTAGCTTATAATGCACGCAAGGTCACTTTGGAACAGATTCAATCTCTGCTTTACCTGTTTAATTTTACATATCAGATCATCCTTAAGGGTATGATTGTTTTGTAGGAAAGGAAAGGATGAAAGCAGGTGTGCTGAAGTCCCATCATTTTATTAAGTTGACTAATAATTTCAGGGAGGATTTAATTTTCATTCCTTGAAAATTTTAATGGTATCCGTATCTGGTCTCCACCTTGGTTGTCTAGGCGATTATTGCTCTTAGACACAAGCTTTTATTATTGTTAGTAGTAGTAGTAGTATCACTATTATTATTAACCTTTATTTAAAGGGCTCCATAAGGGATCCATAAATAGCATTACAGGACAATACAATAAACACATTGCAATACAAATCATGACACAGCTACTAGAAACCACACTGGGCAATGAGGTGCAAAGGGGTAAGCCGCATACTATAACAAAAAGAAGCAAAGAGGAGAGGTGAGGGGATGATTCAGTGCAAACTGAAACCTGTGCCCATGAGCATTTGGCGCAGCAAGCAGGATCAGAGCCAATGATTCAGGTGGGAAGACAAGGGAGATGTTGAGAACGAGGGCAGAGAGCCCAGAGAGGAGGGGCAAAACATGGCTGGCGTGAAGAAGGCATAGGTAATGCAAAGAGGAGAACAGGAGGAAAGAGGGCCCTATTCGCAAGAGGGAAGTCGTTTCAGAGGTGGGGGCAACTCAGGAGACATCTTGGATGCTGGAGTGAGACATGGATACCAGAGGGAAAGTGAGGCGACTGTCATTGACCTATCGGAGTGAGCGAGAGGGAGTATGGATGGAGATGAGGTTGGAGAGATAGGGAGCAGTGGTGTTCGAGAGGGCTTTGTAGGTGAGGGTGAGGAGTTTGAACAGGAGTCTCTAGGGGAGCCAATGTAAAACTCGGCAGAGAATAGAGGCAGAAGTGGAGCATCAAAAGAGTATATAGATTGAAGAGGAGCTAGACAGGAGCGGGGGAGGCCAGTAAGGAGAAGGATACGGTAATCAAGGCTAGAAATGATAAGTGAAGGGGCTTAGAGTTTTGGTGGCATTGTGGAGTAAGAAGCGTCTGATATGGACGATGTTGCGGATTTGGAAGCGACGCGACTGGGCAAGAGATTGGATGTGGGGTATGAAGGAGGAGAGGAGTCAGGAATGATGCCATGCACCGGGCTTGCGAGAGGAAATAGATGGAGATGTTGGGAGGGGAGGAGACTCTTGAGAGTAAGAAAATTAGTTGTTTTGGCCATGTTAAGTTTAAGAAAACATTGGGGCATCCAGGAGGAGATTAGGAGATGAAAAGATAGAGTTGGTTGTTGTCTGCATAGAGGTGATACTTGAGGCCAAAGGAACTGATGAGTTCATCCAGGGAGGAGGTATGCAGTGAAAAGTGCAGAGGGCCAAGGCTGGAGCCACGAGGGACTATGGGAAGCAGGAATAAGGAGGTGGAGCCAGAGATAGAGCCATTGGACTGGTAGGTGGTGAACAAAAAGAACAGTGGACAGTGTCAGAAAGGCCAAGGGTGCACAATAGGAGGGGGTGATACACAGTGTCAAAGGCCACAGAGAGTTTCAAGAGGATGAGCAGAATGAAGTGGCCCTTGGGCTTGGTCGGTTGTAGATCATTGGTAACTTTGGTCAGGGCAGTTTTAGTAGAGTGGAGGAGGCTGAAGCCAGATTAAAGAAGATCGAGGAGGGAGTCATCAGAGAGGCAGCGAGTCAGGCGGTTGTAGACAAGCCGCTCGAGTATTTTGGAGGCGAAGGGGAGGACAGATATGGGGTAGTTTTTTACACAGAGATTTCTCTTTCAACCAAACAGTTACTATAACCTGTTTCAACTCTCTGTTAGTGGCATTGTGTAGAGACGTTGGAGTGGAGAGAAGACTAACCTATGGTGCCGTTGGTGAAAGAGCCATTCTACAGTTAAATATGGATGCAATTAAGGATGTCTCTTGGACTTATGGTGGAAATCACATCGCTACAACGGAAGCAGGAAAGGACATACAAGTTAGAGGAGACCGATACAAAGGAAAGCTAGGTACAACTCCTGACGGTTCCTTAATTATAAACGACCTGAAGCAGAAAGACAGAGGAATCTACACAGCAAGTGTGAGGCGAAACACTCCAGGAGGAGAGACGTGTACAATACGTTATGATCTCCAGGTGTGCAGTAAGTTATCCTTACATATTGGGTGACAGAAGATGTAATGATATATACAGTAAGAAAACATGGAATGGGAGGCGGGAGGGCCGTGCTCTTTAGAGCTTACAATCTAAAGACCGTAGAGGGTTGAAAACCATAACCGTTGTGCTTGTTTGTACATTGGACCAGCCAGGGAGAATTCTCAGTGTCCGCCTCAAACACATGTGACAACATCTAACCGCTGGGAGTGTTTTTTCAGTGCTTTATCAGCTGTGAACGCTCACAAGACTAGTGACAGACGATTCTCAGCCCACGTGATAGCCCACACCATTCCTCATTATAATAAGGCTTATGCCATGCTAGCAAGACAGAAAGAGAAGGGCTTAGTTGTACAGCTGAATGGTATGTGTGTATATAACTGTACGCTCTATTGCGATGAAACTTATAGACAGGGTGTGCTTTACTACAGACCATTTAACATTCTTACTCTCGGAATTAAAAAAAAAATTGACAAGCGACACCTTAATTAGCTAATTTCAGAGCAGAGATCCGAGGGACAATTATGGGTGGGTCTGGTAACGAGATTTGCATCAACACGGTCAACTTCCCTCACTGCGCAATGACATGTCAGAGGAAGTGGGGCTACGATCGCTAGATTCGTATTATCAAGGACTCCGCCCGCTTCAGGCTAAAATGAAGCGGAATTCAGATGGGTGTCCTATTCTGCCAAGAGTCCGGGAGGATTCACCAAAATTCGACAGTCTGACAGACATTCCAGCGAATATATGACCCAACCCCCTTTCAAATTTACGTCCTTACAGAAGACTTAATGGTCACGTTATGTGATGAAATGTTGGTGTTGGAGCAAATTCTGTCATCTCTATTTAGAAGCTATAAGAGAAAACTGTTACATGGTAGAAGAGATATTCAGTGACATTTTTAATATTAAGAATCAAGTAAAGCCAGATTTTGACAGGATTATATATATATAGGGTCATGTATTACTGAACTAAATAATAATATATATAAAATAAGAGAGTGTTTATAAATAAGTCTAGCATGCCGTCTTCCACTTCTCTGCAGCAAGTGGGGGTGTTATGAGGGAGTTGCTTCTCTCGCGGGCAGATAGAGACTGACTGACAGCTCGGCAGACTTGCTTTGCTGAAGGCACTGCGTGGATTGGCTGTTTCCTATACATGTGGCATGTTACAGCAGCTCAAATGACTGCAGAGTCAGCTTTCTTATTCAGCTGCACCAGATTCCATTTGGACCCGGTCCTAGACATGTGGGAGCAGCCTCAGCTCGGTACCGGAGTGGAAAGGGATTACTTTACTATGTAACCAAGCTTCTGTGTAAAGCCAGGGTAACTGTGAACAGCGTATTTTACATTCATGGTTCATATCTGAACTTTCTTATACTATAGCAATATATATCCTGCGCGTAACGTTATGCGTTTGTTATTGGTTCCCGCAGAGAATATATCAGAGGACGATATCCACATCGAGCACAATGTTACCAGTAAGGAGCCGTGTAATATGACTTTTACCTGTAGAGTGGATAGATCACACGTAAATATCACATGGAGCAGCTCTGCCGGAAGTGACATCAATGTGATCGGTCATGTCCTGTATGTATCGGCCCCGGATCCAAGCGTCGTCTACACCTGCACAGCACAGAACTGCGTCAGTACCAGCTCCAAATCTGTCACCCCCTGGGACTACCATGACGGTAATTATGACATAAACAACGTGTTTATCTGAAGGGCAATGGCTGTCGCCCTGTCTGGCATCCATATTGCATCTGCAAATGGGACCGTTAACGTTTACCCATCACCTACACATGGTGGAGGTGGCCATTTCGTAACCCAAACCCCATTTTCGACTCTCCTGTTGTTGATGGGGCAGCTCAAATATTCACAGCTGGAAAAGGGGATTGTTTACTGTAAAGGGGGGTTGGTTGGGTGAGACAGAGGCGTGGCTTGGAGGCAGAGGCGGGGCTTCTAGGGTGTGACTTGGATGGATCGGGGTCTGGGACAATTTTATCCTGTTGTTCTTTAATATTGGATGGTATAGACCGACTGCACCCCCTCCCAGCCTTCAATGGGCAATTTTACTGTGCACATTATTCCTGCAGATATAAAGGTGAGCATTGAAAACTGTGATTTTCTTCTTTCAGGACGAACAGGTGATAGAAACAGAGCAATGATAGCAATTCCATGTGTTGCGGTCATTGGGATTCTCTTTGCTACCTTCACCATCATCAATTGAAGTACGTAGATTTGGTTTGGTCTACCGTTTAGTTACTGATTGATATAATTGCATACCTCCCAATATTTGGGTAAAGAGGCCTTGGGACACGGGGAGGGGCTGGCTGCTGCACGATGGGGGTGTGGCCACATCACAATGGAAGGGGTGGACACAACCAGGGGGTGCTTTTGATGTTGAATCTCAATTTCAAATACCTTTCTGTTTGTTATTAATTTGGAGAATGGTGACTATAAACGCTGACAGTGATAGGCTGCAGTATTGTATATTACAATGTGATTCTGCAGTTGTATAATGTATTTACATGGTCTATATAATGCCATAACCAGTCCGAAGAGTAGTCAAACTTTCTATCTTCTTTAAATCCTCTTGGAATGTTATTAGAATTATTTAATCGTGACCTGAATATGAAAATTTGTTCCTGATAATTATTAAGCAATTATTATTAAGTAATTTATTAAGCAAATAAATAAGTTACATAGACTGATTTCAAATACACCAATAAACATTATTTACATTAAAAAAATACATTATAAGAATTACATTCTTACCCATAACAGACAAAAAAACACATAAAGACCCTTAAAGGGCTAATTAATTAAATATGTCAACTCTTTCTCTACTCTGCAGCAAGTTGCCAGGTTAGGGGGAGTGGCTTCTCTACCTGCACAGGCAGTGAGTGACTGACAGCTGGCCAGCCTTGCATTGCAGAAATGTTCAGTGTGGATTGGTTGATTCATGCACATGGGCAGGGACTGTGATGTCATAGCAACCCACTCTTTGCTTATTATTTTTTTTTAACCTGGATCAGCTGAAGCTCCTCCCACTGTTCTAAAGTTGTGGGAGGAGATTCAGCTGTCTCTAATATAGTGGGGAGGTGGTACTTTAATTCTTTAACAGAGCTGCAGGAAGATATTCAACTCTTTCAGGATCTTGCTCTCTCCACGATTCAGAAACGGAGAGATCTACAGCCTCTAACTAGGACTCTACGGCAGCATAGTATCTGGTATCGTTGGTGCTAACCATTCCAACTTCAGGTGTTTGCAGCCAATTCATCCCATTCATCAAAACATTGGATCAAGGACAGGAATTATTGGCTAAACTGGACATTCCCCCCGTGATGACTGCCTCACGGACCGGCTCTCCGAAGGCTCAACAATCAGCGCCCCCACGGCCAGACTGGTCCTGTTCCTCCCGCCGCAAGGCTCGAGATGCTAGCCCAGCACGACGTGTCTGTAAATGTTATTTGCTTTCCATATGTTTTATCTTCACAGATGGACTACCTACACGGGTTGGAGCCCTGAGTTCCTTGTTTTCATCTATAGTTACATTAGCTTATCCATGTTACTAGATTATTAGTATATTTATAGTGGTATCTATTTATTATTGCGTTTAATTTGGTTTAATCTGTCGCTGCTATGAGCTCTTTTGATTTTTCATGGAGAGGTGATCCCTGACCCCCCCCCCCCCCCCCACCACCACCACCCCCCTTCCTCCTTCCCCCTTTCCTTTCCCTAAATGTATAGAATTTTAAAGTTTTAGTGCTGATATGTTGTTGTTGATGTACACTGTTTATCGGTTAAGTTAACATTGTTCTATTTTTACTTTAAGACTCTTCTTTGGGTCTATGGTCCTGATCTTACTTCATGTCATACACAGGACCACCCACCTACGCACCCTTTTATTTGTATTCAAATTTCACTATGTTATTAAACCCCTTCTGGGTTCCTTTTACACAGGGTTTGCGCCCAATTGGGATTTCCACTTCTTTTCTTTTTCCTTCTTTTGCTCTCCACTCTCTTTTTATCACCTCTTCCCTTATCTTCTCTCAAGGACGGATTAATAACTTATCTCTTTTTGCCCCATTATTAGTCAAGCATTCTTCCAGAACCATGGTCCTAAAAATCTTCTCGATCAATGTCAACGGACTTACCACTCCTCGTAAACGCCCGATATTAGTATATTAGTAGGAGCTACCCTTCGATCTGCCCCTGTAACTCTGGTTTCGGTCTATGCCCCTAACCCAAAGCCTTTTTTATTAGACTCTTTAAATGCATTGAGAGGTTGGCGCATGGCCATGTGATAATGGGTGGTGACTTTAATGTGACTCTTGAACCGACCCTGGACAGGTCCTTCCCTTCCTCCTCCCGGCGGGGCTCTCCCATTTCTTTAGAATCGACCTCTCTAGTCACATTGCTCACACATCACCGCATGTATGATTCCTGGTGACTCTGCAACTCTGATGCTAGGGATTATACCCACTACTCTGCCCCCCACCACTTGTACTCCCGCATAGACATGTTACATGTATCTCACTTACTCCTTATGTGACTCAGGCGGGCATTACCCCGCACTCCTGGACTGATCATTCGGGGGTGTTCCTTATTTTAGACCTCCTCAAAACATCATCACATCGGGCCAAGTGGTGCCTAGACGACTCCCTCCTGCTCAATCAGTCAACCCTTTTAGATCTTAACAATTCAATATCCAATTACTTCCAAGATCACTCTACTTTGGATGTTCCCCCAAGTATTATTTGGGAGACACGTAAAGACACTATCCGTGGTCATTTGATTAACTTGACTGTGGCCTCCAAGAGAAAAGCTAAGGAAGAGTTATCATTTTTAGAACGTTAAATAGCCTCACCAGTCCCTCCATGACCCTGCCCTACTCACTCAAATTACTTCACTGAAAGGCCAACTTAACACCCTCCTTTCACACAGGGCTGCTATTACCATGCAAAAACTTCAACAAAGGTACTATGATAAAACTGATATAGTAGATTCTGTGGTAGCTAGAAAGCTCCGGAAGATTGCCCTACATGGATAAATTCTATTGCTCACAAACAGACGCTGTCCCATATGACCCCACGGCGATAGTTCAGACATTTCGGGACTTTTACTCCTCTCTTTACAACCTATCCCCGCCATCTCCCCCTCAAAGAGTCCACCCAGTGCCTACATTAGATGAGTATTTAGCCACCACCCCTCTCCCCAGGATTACTCCGCTCCACCTAGAATCTCAGAATGCGGACATTACTCTGACTGAGGTATTGGCGCCCATCAAATCCCTAAAAGCCTATTCAGCTCCAGGCCCTGACGGCTTTACCCCACAATATTATAAGAAGTTTGCTGCGGTTCTGGGGCCCCATTTGACATCCTTCTTTAATGAGATCTTAGGAGGAGCCACATTTGATACTGCCACTATTAGAGCTAATATCATTGTTATTCCGAAGCCAGGGAAGGACCCCTCCCTTTGCTCTATTTACAGGCCAATATCCCTCCTTAATATAGACCTTAAAATTTATGCAAAAATTTTGGCCTCCAGACTGAACCCCCTCCTCCCCTCCCTCGTCCATCCCGACCAGGTGGGGTTTATTCCGGGGTGTCAAGCCCCTGACAACACTAGGAGAACAAATGATCGATTCATACAATCCACAGTGGTAAGCTCCCATCCCTACTTATGTCGCTCGACGCTGAGAAAGCGTTTGATCACATTTCCTGGTTGTTTATGGGCAGGGTGTTGGGAGCGATGTTTTTTTTTGGTAAATGTATTACTGGCATCTCAGCCCTGTACCGCTCCCCGTCGGCCACAATATCCGCAAATGGTCTGATCTCGGCTCCCTTTACTATTGCCAACGGCACGCGACAGGGTTGCCCCCTCTCTCCACTCATTTTTGCCCTTATTATAGAACCATTAGCAGCTAGAATCCGGGCTAATCAGCAGATAGCAGGTATTCCGGTGGGTAGTTCTTCTCATAAGATAGCTCTATATGCAGATGATGTTCTGTTGACTATTGCTAACCCGACTTCTTCCGTTCCTCCTCTCTTGGATGAACATGATATCTATGGGCACTTCTCAGGATATAAGGTTAACACTGATAAGACAGAAGTCCTGGATTTTTACGTTTTCCCTGCTGACAAACTGTTACTCGAAGGTTCGTCCCATTCAACTCACGTCTTTAAAAAAATTAAGTATCTCGGGGTAATTCTTTCTACATCTCCACCAGCTTTTTCAGGCTAACTTTCCTCGCATTTTTGCTCAAGTCGGATCTCAGTACATGGTTGCAACTATACATTTCTTGGATAGGTCGTATTAATGCGGTAAAGAGGAATATACTCCCTAGGCTCCTTTATCTTTTTCAAACCCTTCCCATCCGTGTCCCCCTTATGTTTTCCTCCATTTTCACGTGTCTAAATTTATTTGGTCTGGTAAGCGCCCCTAAGTCCGTTTTAAGCTACTACTGAGGACCACGCGGGGAGGGGGATTGGGAATCCCTGATTTTCAACGCTACTACCTCTCCGCCCAACTTGCTCAATGCGTTCTCTGATCTAGTTCAGCACCCTCTAGCGTCTAGGTCGAAATTGAGGCCGAAAGTCTGGGTATGCTCTCTCTATCCGCTCTCCTATGGCTCCCACGGGCTTGTCGCCCAAAATGTGCCTTACTTTATCCGGTCATTTCACACTCCCTGGTGGTTTGGGACTAATCCTCTCAGAAATTTGGTCTCTCCCCCCCCATCCCTCTCCACCAATACCTTAATTTAGCTCCTCTAACTTCCCTCCGGGCCTTTCTCCCAAAGTGTTCTCCCCATGGACCTCGAGATGGGTCCGATTTTTAAACGATCTCACCTCCACGGCAACGTTTCCTTCATTTACTGACATTCAATCTCGAATGCATATTCCCTCTAAATTTTTCTACCAATACCTCCAGCTCCGTCATTTTCCCCACACAGCTAAAACTCGCCTCTCTTCCCGTGCCTTTACGTTTGAAAATCTTTGTTTCCGCCAGTCTTCTACGAAAGGTCTCATTTCCACACTGTACTACGAACTCACCCAGCCTACTTCAGACCTTAGAGACTCACATGAACTGGCCTGGGAGCGTGATTTTGGTGAATCTCTTTTGAGCGAAGAATGGTCAGAGATCTATGAAAATGCAGACTCTAGTTCAATCTGTGTTAAAATAAAAGAGAAGGTCTACAAGGTACTGTACCGATGGTACTATGTCCCCTCCCGAAGTCATAAAATCCTCCCAGACTCTTCTGATCACTGTTGGCGTTGGTGCTCCCATGAAGGTAACTTTATCCATATATGGTGGACTTGTCCCAAATTGACAAGTTTTTCTTCCGAGGTTAAACAGCTGATCCAATCGGTGCTCCATATAACCGTACCTTTAGAACCTAAATTTTTCCTCCTACCCTTGGAGGCGCCCGCGGCGACTCGGCATCAGAAAAAGCCGGCTCGACATTTCTTGTCGGCAGCTGCCTGCCGAATGGCAGCAGACTGGCGGCAGCAGTCGCCACCTTCGCTCCAGGCTATTATTAATAAAGTGTGGCAAGTCCAGCACTTGGAGTACATGACTAGCATCATTAATAGGAGGTCATCTAAATCTTTCGAACTCATAGCTCTCGTTCTTTCAGTCTTTTTCTCCTTTCACTTGACATTATACCTCCTTCAGTCCATCCTTCTCCCATTTGCCCTTCCTCTCCCACTCTTCCCTTCCTGCCTACTCTACTATGATCTAGCTTCTCTTCTTTACTCCCTGCCTCATTTCTTTCTTTCATGTCTTTCTTCTCTCTCACTTTTTAAAAAAAAAAAATCCTTGGTCAATATCAATATATCATCATCATTTATATAGCGCCAACATATTCCGTAGTGCTTTACAATTGGGGACTAATAAACAAACTGGGTAAAACAGACAAAGAGGTGAGAAGGCCCTTCTCGCAAGCTTACAATTTATGGGACAATGGGAGTTTGACACATGAAGTTAAGTCTACATTTTGCATTTTGGCCCAGCCAGACTGTAAAGGTAAAAGTGATTCATAAGCTAAATGATCCCGTCACACAACAATGTTGGTCAAGGGGTAGTTGTCTTGTGTGAAATTATGTAACGGGTGGTAATAGGGTAATGTAGTGAGGTTAAGAGGGTGGTTGAGGAATAGTATAAGCTTGTCTGAAAAGGTGGGTTTTCAAAGAACGCTTGAAAGTTTGTAGACCAGAGGAGAGTCTTATTGTGTGAGGGAGAGAATTCCATAGAGTGGGTGCAGCCCGAAAGAAGTCCTGTAACCGGGAATGGGAGGATGTAATGAGGGTGGATGAGAGACGCAGATCTAGTGAAGAACGGAGTTGGCGAGTTGGGAGATATTTTGAGACAAGAGAGGAGATGTATGTTGGTGCAGCTTTGTTGATGGCCTTGTATGTATGTGTATATATATATATATATATATATGTATGTAGCTTGACTCCTCTGCATTGAATAACTATGACAATACGCTGGTCGTATCTCATGCTCTCTACTCATTTATATGCTCGTTTTCTCTGCATGTTGGTTAGAATGTTATCTGACCTTGCAAAAATAAAAATGATAAAAAAAATAAAAAAAACAGAGCTGCAGGATAATCTCACTGTTCATGCATTTTATCTTCATAGTTTACAGCTGAAAATTTCAGGTTCAGGGGTCCTTTAACAAAACCTAACTCAAACAAACTTTTAATGAATTGCAATAATTAAAAAAAAAATCCCAAACACATAAAAGAAACACTAAGGTAACAAGATGAAAAAAAAACAGTTAAAACTATCACAATTTCACTAAGGACAGCAATTCAAAAGATGCTAAAATATATTGTTTAAGCCCCATTTAACAGAACATTCTTAAGCAAATTGATATTAACTAGTAAAATAAACAGGACGTGAACTACATATTTCGATATGTAATGAATTTCCTTCCTTCTTTTTGACACGTTGGACCTAAATCTTTAGTTTGTTTTCCTCTCTGCGTCTTGTGGCATTTGTGTTTATAGGAAGTTTTTCATTCTTGAAATGTATTTAAAAGACAACTAATTTGTACATAACCAGTAGAAGTTTGGGGGCACAGCGACAAAGACTTCCCCCCCAGTTCAGGAGAACGCAATCCCACCAGTACCGGATCTCTTCTTGTGTTGGCAGCCAACAAAGGTTCAAACAGCACTCTGCCCAATTAATACCAGGGTTAGAGACTGGTACGATGCATTTCAGTTTGAACTGTTCCTGGTTGCCAATACCTGGGCAGGAATCGCTAATCACTGGTGGGGGGGGGTGAGCTCTGCCAAATTGCTGAAGACGGTGGCGTGGAACCATCATAGTTCTACTAGTTGGGGAAGGGCGAATGGTAGGTCACCGCTTTATGGATGCACCCCAACCATACTGGCTTCAGTCTGAGCAGCCAGAGGTCATTCATAGTCATGTTTACCATTGTTCAGTATATTAATTTTCCTAGAGAAGGCTTTATATTATATCTATAATATAAATGCTTAGTGGCGTGTGTTAGTCTGTGTGTGGAAAAAATAAAACCAAGCTGGGCGGAGTTATACACTGACCTACTAAATTCTTAGTGTGTGTGGGGAAAAAAATTCAGAAAGGGCTGAAATTTGGTATACTGAGATGTTTTTAATTTGTTGATTTCATTTGTTAATTGTTAAAAGTGTTTATAAAGATTTTTAAAAAATATATATATATTTCTTGAAGGAGAAGTGACAGTGGGGAGTGGTTGGTGGTTGCCGGGAGTGACAGTTGGGAGTGGTTGGTGGTTGCCGGGGGTGACAGTTGGGAGTGGTTGGTGGTTGCCGGGGGTGACAGTGGGGAGTGGTTGGTGGTTGAGGCCTGGGCTATGGCCCAAATGCATGACAAGAACCTTTTTAACACCTTAAGTAGCTTGGTTTGACTAGAATGCATGAGTATCATGCACGGGTTAACTTGTATATTATATATATATATATATATATATTATATACAATACAGCACTATAAGGGGCTTTAGGTGAATAATGGTTCAAATTGTTTTGGCAACTTGGCGACATTGACCTACCTATACATTTATATCTAAATGTCTGTGCGTGGGTAACTTTTGCTTATCCATAACATTTTATTGCGGAGAAGAAAAGAGAAGGTCTTGATGAGTATGAATCATTCTCTTGGTCAGCAGACTCCGTGATTTACGTTGTAGGGAAGTGGATTTCATTCATTCTCCAAAAGTTGCTGGTTTTTGAGTGAATCATGTGCAGCTGCAGAGAAGAAGAACAAACAATTAGACAGCGACTGGGAAGAGAGGGGGACGTGGGCAGCGTCTGGAGAGAGAAAGAGAGAGAGGGGGACGTGGGCAGCGTCTGGAGAGAGAGAGAGGGAGACGTGGGCCGCGTCTGGAGAGAGAGAGAGAGAGGGGGATGTGGGCAGCGTATGGGGAGAGAGAGAGAGGGGGACGTGGGCAGCGTCTGGGGTAAGAGAGAGAGAGAGAGGGAGGGAGGTGGGCAGCGTCTGGAGAGAGAGAGAGAAAGAGGGGGACGTGGGCAGCGTCTGGAGAGAGAGAGAGAAAGAGGGGGATGTGGGCAGCGTCTGGAGAGAGAGAGAGAAAGAGGGGGACGTGGGCAGCGTCTGGAGAGAGAGAGAGAAAGAGGGGGACGTGGGCAGCGTCTGGAGAGAGAGATAGAGAGGGGGACGTGGGCAGCGTCTGGAGAGAGAGAGGGGGGACGTGGGCAGCGTCTGGGGAGAGAGAGAGAGAGAGGGGGACGTGGGCCGAGTCTGGAGAGAGAGGGGGAACATGGGCCGCGTCTGGAGAGAAAGAGAGAGAGAGGGACGTGGGCAGCGTCTGGAGAGAGAGAGAGAGAGAGAGAGAGATAGGGGGACGTGGGCAGCGTCTGGAGAGAGAGAGAGGGGGACGTGGGCAGCGTCTGGAGAGAGAGAGAGAGAGGGGGACGTGGGCAGCGTCTGGGGTAAGAGAGAGAGAGAGAGAGAGAGGGGGGGAGGTGGGCAGCGTCTGGAGAGAGAGAGAGAAAGAGGGGGACGTGGGCAGCGTCTGGAGAGAGAGAGAGAAAGAGGGGGACGTGGGCAGCGTCTGGAGAGAAAGAGGGGGATGTGGGCAGCGTCTGGAGAGAGAGATAGAGAGGGGGACGTGGGCAGCGTCTGGAGAGAGAGAGAGAGAGAGAGAGAGAGAGAGAGGGGGGGGGACGTGGGCAGCGTCTGGAGAGAGAGAGAGAGAGAGAGAGAGGGGGGGACATGGGCAGCGTCTGGGGAGAGAGAGAGAGGGGACGTGGGCAGCATCTGGAGAGAGAGGGGAGAGGGACGTGGGCAGCTACGTGTTAGACAGAATTATGGATAGCGTCTGGAGAGAGAGAGAGAAAGAGGGGGACGTGGGCAGCGTCTGGAGAGAGAGATAGAGAGGGGGACGTGGGCAGCGTCTGGAGAGAGAGAGGGGGGACGTGGGCAGCGTCTGGGGAGAGAGAGAGAGAGAGGGGGACGTGGGCCGAGTCTGGAGAGAGAGGGGGAACATGGGCCGCGTCTGGAGAGAAAGAGAGAGAGAGGGACGTGGGCAGCGTCTGGAGAGAGAGAGAGAGAGAGAGAGAGATAGGGGGACGTGGGCAGCGTCTGGAGAGAGAGAGAGGGGGACGTGGGCAGCGTCTGGAGAGAGAGAGAGAGAGGGGGACGTGGGCAGCGTCTGGGGTAAGAGAGAGAGAGAGAGAGAGAGGGGGGGAGGTGGGCAGCGTCTGGAGAGAGAGAGAGAAAGAGGGGGACGTGGGCAGCGTCTGGAGAGAGAGAGAGAGAAAGAGGGGGACGTGGGCAGCGTCTGGAGAGAGAGAAAGAGGGGGATGTGGGCAGCGTCTGGAGAGAGAGATAGAGAGGGGGACGTGGGCAGCGTCTGGAGAGAGAGAGAGAGAGAGAGAGAGAGAGAGAGGGGGGGGACGTGGGCAGCGTCTGGAGAGAGAGAGAGAGAGAGAGAGGGGGGGACATGGGCAGCGTCTGGGGAGAGAGAGAGAGGGGACGTGGGCAGCATCTGGAGAGAGAGGGGAGAGGGACGTGGGCAGCTACGTGTTAGACAGAATTATGGATAGTTGCTCGGTAGAGAGAGTTATAGGTAGATATTAGTTAGAGAGAGTTCTTAATATTTACTGTATGGAGAATATTATAGACAGCTACTAATTTGAGCTTTATGTCAGAAGCAAAAAGATAAAAGGAAAACAGATAAAGGTTTCCTGTACGTCACCCCACCGTAATCTGACACAAATCACATCCATTAAATAGACGGCAGAGACAGTTAGATGTAAAAACCACTCACAGAACCAACAGTCTGTTAGAAACAAGGGATGTTTATAAACTACCAGTACAACATATTACACAAGTGATAGTACAATATGTATAAACTCCAGTAAATTACGAAGCAGTTGAGACGTCATTAATTATTTTCAGTGATCACTGCAACGTTCATTAAGAAACTTGTGTACTATAAGGAATAACGCACCCCCTACTGTTAGTTATAATGGGTATTAGAGAATAACGCACCCCCTACTAGCAGTTTTAATGGGTATTACAGGTCATCTGGTAGATCCTGCACCTGTATGAGCGATATAAATATGTTGTGTGTAATTAGAAGATTAATTGTACAACAGAGAGAAATGATAGAACACTGGATATAGAACCAGGAAGGTATAGTTCCAGTTAGCGGACTGCATTGAGTATCAGTGACAGCGGATGTATGTGACAATACCTTCCTCATATTTTGTCCTACCGTTGGATTAAAATCATCCGTAGCCTAGAAGTGCAAAGTTTAGCCCTTTAGGTTGTGAAAGCCACCAAGTTATATATGTAATAAGGATGTGAGAAGTAGCAGAGCAGTTCTATGACCAGATCACATTCATATTACAGATCAGACTCAGACATATAATATCTATATTAGTTTATGGTGGGGAGCACATCATTCCTTATAATAAACAAGGGTTATACACATTTACTAAGTAGAGAGGGTTCTAGGCAGAGAGCAGAGGAAGGGGTGGGGCGAGAGAGAGGGTTCTAGGCAGAGAACAGAGAGGGAGTTCTAGGCAGAGAGCAAAGAGGGGGTTCTAGGCAGAGAGGGGGGCGAGAGAGGGGGTTCTAGGCAGAGAGCAGAGAGGGGGGAGCGAGAGAGGGGGTTGAAGGCAGAGAGCAGAGAGGGGGGGCGAGAGAGGGGGTTCTAGGCAGAAACCAGAGAGTGGGCGAAAGAGGGGGATCTAGGCAGGGGGGGAAGAGAGGGGTTCTAGGCAGAGGGGCGGCGAGAGAGAGAGTTCTAGGCAGAAAGCAGAGAGGGGCTTCTAGGCATAGAACAGAGAGGGGAGCGAGAGAGGGGGTTCTAGGCAGAGAGCAGAGAGGGGCGAGAGAGAAGGTTATAGGCAGATACCAGGTGGATTCAGTTTTAGAGGTATAGGTACATTTTAGACAATGGTCAAACTGCCACCAATTAAAGGGGTGCCGTGACTTTGAAGCCTGGAGGTGAGGCGGGGGGGTGCAGGGGCTATGAAGCCTGGAGGTGAGGCGGGGGGGTGCAGGGGCTATGAAGCCTGGAGGTAAGGTGGGGGGTGCAGGGGCTATGAAGCCTGGAGGTGAGGTGGGGGGTGCAGGGGCTATGAAGCCTGGAGGTGAGGCGGGGGGGTGCAGGGGCTATGAAGCCTGGAGGTGAGGCGGGGGGGTGCAGGGGCTATGAAGCCTGGAGGTAAGGTGGGGGGTGCAGGGGCTATGAAGCCTGGAGGTGAGGCGGGGGGGTGCAGGGGCTATGAAGCCTGGAGGTAAGGTGGGGGGTGCAGGGGCTATGAAGCCTGGAGGTGAGGCGGTGGGGTGCAGGGGCTATGAAGCCTGGAGGTGAGGTGGGGGGGTGCAGGGGCTATGAAGCCTGGAGGTGAGGCGGGGGGGTGCAGGGGCTATGAAGCCTGGAGGTGAGGCGGGGGGGTGCAGGGGCTATGAAGCCTGGAGGTGAGGTGGGGGGTGCAGGGGCTATGAAGCCTGGAGGTGAGGCGGGGGGGTGCAGGGGCTATGAAGCCTGGAGGTGAGGTGGGGGGGTGCAGGGGCTATGAAGCCTGGAGGTGAGGCGGGGGGGTGCAGGGGCTATGAAGCCTGGAGGTAAGGTGGGGGGTGCAGGGGCTATGAAGCCTGGAGGTGAGGCGGGGGGGTGCAGGGGCTATGAAGCCTGGAGGTAAGGTGGGGGGTGCAGGGGCTATGAAGCCTGGAGGTGAGGCGGTGGGGTGCAGGGGCTATGAAGCCTGGAGGTGAGGTGGGGGGGTGCAGGGGCTATGAAGCCTGGAGGTGAGGTAGGGGGTGCAGGGGCTATGAAGCCTGGAGGTGAGGCGGTGGGGTGGGGCAGGGGCATAGCTGCTGTACACCCTGTAACTGTGGAAGTAAAGTTAATTCTAGGCCATTCTTTTCATTGTAACAATCCTATTTACACATTGCCTTCAGACCTAGGCACTAACACAGTACAAATACTTGCCACTAAACTGCTCAATGGTGCCACAGATTACGTCTCCAAAGTACTATTATATACTACACCGAATTAGATCATTTCTAAGCTTACATACATCTATCTTACAAAGATATAAGGATAACAGAAGCCTACATTTGTAGCACTGTACCATATAATTGTGCGTATGTCCTAGAATATCCCTAATCATTTTATTATGTAAGCAAAAAAAATAATTCTGTGTACACAAAGTATTTGAAAATATTCTCAGTGAAGCTAACACAGAACATTTCTGAATTATGCTACGGTGACAATATATAACATTCCTCTTGTGCTGCACTCTATTACCAACTGCAGTACCACTGACTTACCACAAGGTGGAACCATAACACTACTGTATAAACAGAACAATAGGATGGATAGTTTAATGTAATTACCCATTGCTCCATGTAATATAATAGATAATTACAAAACAACCACGGTATGTGTCTATACAACCGTTGGTTTGTACAACCGAGTCTCTATAATGCCATTGACATTGTAAAACTTCACTTAGCCATTGAGTCAGCATTCACCACGTGAATAGGTAAGTGTCCTAAAGAGTTAAAGTAACAAATAGTTATAAGAATTAACCACTTCATGGCTGGATGGGTTCCAGGCTAATTTTTAAGTTTTAGCAATACGACACAACTAAAATTTATATTGTATTTTCATGATAGAGCTTCCTTTTAATAGAAGAATACATATCTATTTATTTTATGGGCAATATACAGTAAAACAATATTACACATATATACATATACACACACATTACAATATACACACACACATCAGCCACAATATTAAAACCACCTGCCTAATATTGTGTAGGTCGCCCTTGTGCCGTCAAAACAGCTCTGACCCACCGAGATACGGACTCCACAAGACCTCTGAAGGTGTCCTGTGGTATCTGCCACCTAGACGTTAGCAGAAGATCCTTTAAGTCCTGTAAGTTGCGAGGTGGGACCTCCATGGCTCGGACTTGTATTTCCAGCACATCCCACAGATGCTTTGATCGGATTGAGATCTGGGGAATTTGGAGGCCAAGTCAACGCCTTGAACTCTTTGTCATGTTCCTCAAACCATTCATAAACGATTTTTGCAGTGTGGCAGAGCGCATTATCCTGCTGAGATAGGGCACAGACGTCAGAGAATGCCGTTGTAACAATGTTTAGGTAGGTGGTAAGTGTCAAAGTAACATCCACATGAAGGCCAGGACCCAAGGTTTCCCAGCAGAACATTGCTCAGAGCATCACACTGCCTCCGCCGGCTTGTCTTCTTCCTATAGTGCATCCTCGTGCCATCTCTTGCCCAGGAAAACGACGCACCCGGTCATCCAAATGATGCAAATTAAAACACAATTCATCAGACCAGGCCACCTTCTTTCATGGTCTAGCTCTGGCGCTCACATGCCCTTTTTAGACACTTTAGACGGTGGACAGGGGTCAGCATGGGCACTCTGACTGGTCTGTGGCTATGCAGCCCCATACGCAGCAAGCTGTGATGCTCTGTGTGTTCTGACACCTTTCTATCATAGCCAGAATTAACTTCTTCAGTAATCTGTGCTACAGTAACTCTTCTGTGGGATTGGACCAGTCAGGCTAGCCTTCGTTCCCCACATGCATCAATGAGCCTTGGGCGTCTATGACTCTGTCACTGGTTGTCCTTTCATGGATCACTTTTGGTAGGTACTAACCACTGCATGCCGGGAACACCCCACAAGACCTGCCGTTTTGGAGATGCTCTGACCCAGTCGTCTGGTCATCACAATTTGGCCCTTGTCACAGTCGCCCAGATCCTTACATCCATTTTTCCTGCTTCCAGCACATCAACTTCAAGAACTGACTGTTTACTTGCTGCCTAATATATCCCAGCCCTTGACAGGTGCCATTGTAAGCAGATAATCCATGTTATTCACTTCACCTATCAGCGATTTTAATGTTGTGGCTGATACATACATTGACCTCTCCTAACCCTCTAAGGCAGATCTGGCCAACCGTGGCTCTCCAGGTGTTTGTGAAGCTACAAATCCCTGCTCTGTCAGCTATCGGCGGTCTATCTACTAGCAAAGCATGCTGGGGCTTGTAGTTTCACAACACCTGGAGAGCCGCAGGTTGGCCAGATCTGACCTAACTTGTCTTTTCCTTAACCACAATCCCATCCCTATCAATATTATGTTATTATGTGTTTATGGTCAAACCTGCCTCATAGTATTCGTTTTACTATCTGTGAATGCAAGAAAAATTGCAAGTCTATCTTTAGTGTTCAGAGTTTTCATGGAAAGTTAATTGTCTGTGAGTTTAAAGCAATCGGACGGATAGAACGCCTCATGTAAGACTGTAGTATCCCGATTGGCCACTAGGTGGCTGCAGGAATTCAGAACATTGTTGTAATCCTTAGCGATCTAGTAAAAAAAAGTAGTAGAAAAATTGGGTGACTTCAAAATATCCTGTAACTTTATTTCCAAACCAAATTAGGATTAAAAAAAAAAAAAATCTGGTTTACACACGTGTTTGAGCTAAAAATGTGATACTTTGTGGCAGTATAATAAATGCTTAAATAAATTTGTATTAAAAATACTATTTCAATAGGGTTTACAAAATATATAAACAAATAAAAACAAACAAAAACACCCCAAACTGATTTTAAATAAACCACAAACCTAAAATACAAAACCACAAGTTCAAATCGGAGTCTATTGCCCATCGTATTGTGAGCGTGTTCTCAGCCCCCAATCCGGTGATATTTGACCTATTTTAGACCAGTTTTTAAATTTTTAAGCTACTCTAGTTGTCCGACTAGCGGAGCCTCAACAGTCATGGAGTCAGCGTCACTGAAAATCTTACAATAGATCCTGTTTATTTTAACCCTCTAATTCCCAGATAACAGGAAGCAACGGGGGAACTGCAGACAGATAAAACATCTAAAAATCGATTTAGTAACAGTGACAGGGGCCATTTAATAATATAAAGTCCGATTGACGGTGGGGAGCCGTTTTTAATTTAGACTTGTCTAAATGGTTTTCTTATCGTCATATAGGTCTCCCGGCGACCCCAACAACCCGGAGCCCAGAGAACTCCCTCTGCACAGAAACCAATTTATGAGGCTTCAAGATCATAAAGCAATGGGACATATTTGCTAATTGCGCCCTGCAGCCCAGCCTATGAAATACATTGTGTCAATGGTATATAAGCTACTATGGGGCTGATGCCGATTTGATTGCAAAATGGGAGTAAATTACTCAGGGCACAGAAAAATAGCGTATTTCTCGCCCATAGGCAGAAACATAAACACTGTGAGATGCGCCCACATCAGCAGTATATGCACCCGATATATATATATATACGTGTTTCTGCAGGTCAGCATGAGCCGCCTGTGCGTGTACATGACGTTAGCGAGCTCGGCTAATGTTAGGACAATCCTTTCCTCCCGCCTCGCCGACCACAGGCGGGTGTTAGCGTCAGAGATGCGCTGGCGCAAGACACACTACGCATTGTGTATTGCAGCAAAGTTATATTGGTAGTCGTGGATGAGATACAATTATAAAATTATATACAAATATACGTTTATATAACGTATCTGTACAGAAAGACGGATAGATACAAGATGGATATACGAAAGATATCATCATTTATTTATATAGCGCCACTAATTCTGCAGCGCTGTACAGAGAACTCGCTCACATCAGTCCCTGCCCCATTGGAGCTTACAGTCTAAATTCCCTAACACACATACACAGACAGACAGAGACAGATTAGGGTCAATTTGTTAATAGCCAATTAACCTACCAGTATGTTTTTGGAGTGTAGGAGGAAACCAGAGCACCCGGAGGAAACCCACGGAAACACGGGGAGAACATACAAATTCCTCACAGATAAGACCATGGTCGGGAATTGAACTCATGACCCTAGTGCTGTGAGGCAGAAGTGCTAACCACTGAGCCACCGTGCTGCATTTCTGTACCGTTCTATAGGGTGTACATGAAAGTAGTTTACAATGGACCAGTGTGCAAAGCTGGCTGTTTTGGAAGGCTTACAATCTAGCCCAAAGCCAAGAGATTTCTGACACCTCCACCGGTTGAGGAACTATAAGTCTAAGCCAGCCAGTACACTGTGGATCTGCAGCAGAGTAAAGAGATAAAAGTTAGATAAGAAAGTATTAAGATACTCACTGCACGGCCTCTGAAAGCTTTGTATCTAGTAATCCAATGTGTAGCGTGCATCATATCTGCTCCTAGCACAAACCCTTCTGCTACAAGTAGCAGCATCTGGTCTGATTTATATACTAGATGTCAGACACTGCCACCTAGAGGACAGACTTATAAAATAAACAACAAAAATATTTGCATATTTGTTTAGTTATTGTCTTTATAGTTCATGTTGTAGGTCGGTATTTTTGACCTCCAGGGTCTGTGCCGTTTGTACAGTGCTCGCTTGCAGTAGATTCTGTAATTGATTTTATTGTGGATCTTCTAAGTATGTAATAAACTTATTTCCCCACCTGACTCTGTTCAATTATACATTTCTTCTAAATACAACAACACTGGTTACAATAACTGCAAAAAAAAATAAATAGGCAGATAAATAAATAAAAAGGATGCCCCAAAATCACAAACTGGGTTGCTAGAGAGATGCCCCAGTTTCCCGATGGCCGACTGACAGCTGATTCCCCTGGAGCATAGGGCAGGAGATTCCCCATTGGTCAGTGCACTCCGCACATGACCCCCGGTTCAGCAACTTCTTGGATCTCCTTCCATAGCTGCAGAAAGGGGCGTGATCATATTAGGATGGTGGCTCCTCCCACTAGACAGGCAGACCTGGGTCCCAGTCTCTTGCCAACATGGAGGCGCTGCAGTCGGCTGCTGAGGGTGGGCGCTGGATTTCTTTCCACTTATTTATAGAGATGTGGAACGAGCTACAATACGAGACCACCCGATAATTGTGCAAAATGTTTTTTAAAATACGCCCATCACCTGCGCTGTGGAAACAGCCATTTTGTGGGCGGAACCGCCATTCATCAGAATGCAGCCTATCAATTCACAAAAGAACAGCGACATCACGGAGAAGGGGGATGCGCACAACTGCCACGGTAGAGCGCTACACGGCATGGGTGTTTTGGGGGTGGGGGGAGAGTTTGGGTTCTGTTAATCCAGGATTGGCCAAAAACACTTCTCAAAAGTCTCCCTAATGTCCTTCTCTGTGCACAGGTGCCCAAAACTGTACCCCGTACACAAGATGTGGCTTGACTAATGGACTTATACAGCAATAATTATAATTCGGTATTCCACACAATACTCATTTTTCTATCATTCAGACCCCTGACCTACCAAAGTTACCCGGCACCCACAAGTTAACATGAGGTACATTTATGGCTTAATCACACAGGAAATCTGTGCTGGATTTTCATTTCAAAATCACTGGAGTCCAAATACGTAACCTTCAGCTAAGGTTTAAAACCTCATGGAAGGAGTAAATCGACTGAGTTATAACCATGGCAACGCCCAAGCAGAGCTTGCATCGGGCAGAAGAGGAAGATACGATAGACAACCCGGGTCCACTAGACAGCTCCAAACCACTATAGACACGATCACAGCTTTACACGGGTTGTGTTGTCAACAAACGAGGGATTGTCTGGAGATCCTTATGGTAGGTTGTTTGCCCCTTATCCAGGGCTAAAAAAAAAAAAAAAAAGCAGCCTGTAATCTATATTGGGCAATAAAACTGTTCTGGAAACCTTGTTTACAATTCTGTACAACACTGTATACAGAATACAAAAAAAGACAAAACTATTGGTAGCTAGTGTACCATAACCAACATCTTCTCAACTATTAATTTTGCGATGTGCATTTTGGCTTTTTAAATAATAGTTATTATTTGTAAGGGTGGAACGAGGGGTAAAAATAAAGAGTCTTTGCTATATATGCAGCAGGTGACATACAGGATGCTACGTCTGCTTCCATCACAGGTGTATCCCCCTCTCTTTTAAGTGTAATAATTGTGGTAAAAAAATGTTTTGCAAACCACCAACAGAAATTCGTTTTGTTATCTGAAATCGTCCTCTGCAGATCTGTGTAGTTCCTCTTGCACACTTTCCCCCCAAATACCACGTGTTACCCTCAGTCTCTATTCTACCTCATATCCTGGTTCAAAATTGCGCTCCTTGATTTAATGCTGTTATATAGAATACAGGGCCTTCTAGAAAGTGAATATATAGATGTTGCATAGCAAAAATTGCCCTCACTTACTGTAAATAATAAGCATATCATAGACAAACCGAGGGGGGGGGGGTTCCTAGGGCCTGGAAACCCCCCTCCAAGCCTGGGACACTGTATAAATGAGGTGGCTGGACCCTGCCCCCGCTTCACACGCCTCTGCTTGAAAAGGGGGAGCTGTGTGCACCTAACAGTAGTGTACACAGCATTGCCTGTGTATATTATGGGGATAGGAAGAGTTGGAGAGCAGCCAAGTACTGTCTAAAATTATAGCCACTCCCCCATGCACGCTGGTCACGCCCACTGACGGCGTGGTGTGGAGTACCCCCTCTACAAATCCTGTGTTCGCCCCTGCATATTAGAGGTCACAGAACTCCAAGTCATCAAAAACCCATACTAAATTTAAAGTAAGATGGATTATATCTTCAAACACACGACATGAAGGGGCATGGGGAGAGGAAGGGGGGGGGGGGGATTTCAGAACACATGTGGGGCATTTTGTCAGAAGTGGGGGTCTGGGGGCATGTTGTGACATTTTGGAGTGAGTGGCGTGTGTTGGGACTTTTGGGATGAGCAGGTGTTGTTAAAATACAGGTTATGTGCAGCCCTTGAAGTATATTAGGGTGTCCATCACCGATATAAAGGAACTATGAAGGAAGAGAGGACACACAACAGCACCTCCACTGATTGGAGAGCTATGTATTACAGATTAAACAGCATCAGAATACAATTTAGGTCCTATAACAAGAATATTGTTACAGAGGGGAAAATGGATATATAGGGTTATAGTGTGGGTGACTGGGTGACACCCCAGTGCAGCACCCCCTAGTGACATTCTAGTGCCAGGCAGCTAAAGTATCTCAAAAGGTTCCAGAATCCAGATCACAGCCCAGAGGTATTCAGCCTGTAGCTCGCTGACTGTTCTAGAACTACAAGTACCAGAATGCCTTGCCATCCTCTGGGATCATCATCAGCTATTTATATAGCGCCACTAATTTCGCAGCGTGTACAGAGAACTCACTCACATCAGTCCCTGTCCCATTGGGGCTTACAATCTAACTCGTCAGAGCCCAACGACCAGTGTTAAATTTCTTTATCTCACTTTGGGATGTCCCATGTTATAGACGGCGTATATACAGCTGGATGGTTAAAGAATGGGATCACTCAGAATAATAAAAATGAAATAAAACAATAGTTATTATACATTTTATTGATATTACCTGTGTCTCTGGGATCGCTCTCTCTGGCCTTCCTCTGACAAGTCACATGTCTGTGTCCCTGCTCTACATGCTCTGTCCTCCCTGTGTGTCTCTGGGATCGTTCTCTCTGGCCTTCCTGTGACAAGTCTTGTCTGTGTGCCTGCTCTACATGCTGTGTCTGTCCTCTCTGTGTCTCTGGGATCGCTCTCTCTGGCCTTCCTCTGACTAGTCTCATGTCTGTGTCCCTGCTCTACATGCTGTGTCTGTCCTCCCTGTCTGTCTCTGGGATCGTTCTCTCTGGCCTTCCTCTGACAAGTCACATGTCTGTGTCCCTGCTCTACATGCTGTGTCTGTCCTCTCTGTGTCTCTGGGATCGCTCTCTCTGGCCTTCCTCCGACTAGTCTCATGTCTGTGTCCCTGCTCTACATGCTGTGTCTGTCCTCCCTGTGTGTCTCTGGGATCGCTCTCTCTGGCCTTCCTCCGACTAGTCTCATGTCTGTGTCCCTGCTCTACATGCTGTGTCTGTCTCTGGGATCGCTCTCTCTGGCCTACCTCTGACTAGTCTCATGTCTGTGTCACTGCTCTACATGCTGTGTCTGTCTCTGGGATCGCTCTCTCTGGCCTACCTCTGACTAGTCTCATGTCTGTGTCCCTGCTCTACATGCTGTGTCTGTCCTCCCTGTGTGTCTCTGGGATCGCTCTCTCTGGCCTTCCTCTGACAAGTCACATGTCTGTGTCCCTGCTCTACATGCTGTGTCTGTCTCTGGGATCGCTCTCTCTGGCCTACCTCTGACAAGTCACATGTCTGTGTCCCTGCTCTACATGCTGTGTCTGTCCTCCCTGTGTGTCTCTGGGATCGCTCTCTCTAGCCTTCCTCTGACAAGTCACATGTCTGTGTCCCTGCTCTACATGCTCTGTCCTCCCTGTGTCTCTGGGATCGCTCTCTCTGGCCTACCTCTGACAAGTCACATGTCTGTGTCCCTGCTCTACATGCTGTGTCTGTCCTCCCTGTGTGTCTCTGGGATCGCTCTCTCTAGCCTTCCTCTGACTAGTCACATGTCTGTGTCTCTGCTCTACATGCTGTGTCCTCCCTGTGTGTCTCTGGGATCGCTCTCTCTGGCCTTCCTCTGACTAGTCTCATGTCTGTGTCCCTGCTCTACATGCTGTGTCTGTCTCTGGGATCGCTCTCTCTGGCCTACCTCTGACTAGTCTCATGTCTGTGTCACTGCTCTACATGCTGTGTCTGTCCTCCCTGTGTGTCTCTGGGATCGCTCTCTCTGGCCTTCCTCTGACAAGTCACATGTCTGTGTCCCTGCTCTACATGCTGTGTCTGTCCTCCCTGTGTGTCGCTGGGATCGCTCTCTCTGGCCTTCCTCTGACTTGTCACATGTCTGTGTCCCTGCTCTACATGCTATGTCTGTCTCTGGGATCGCTCTCTCTGGCCTACCTCTGACAAGTCACATGTCTGTGTCCCTGCTCTACATGCTGTGTCTGTCCTCCTTGTGTGTCTCTGGAATCATTCTCTCTGGCCTTCCTCTGACAAGTCACATGGTACACATCACATGACCGGCTGCCATCCCATGCAGTGCAGCTTCCAGAGAAGTCTTCTCCACAGCTCTGCTGAGTGCAGGTCAGTGTGTGAGGGGAGGGAGGTTATCTGCTTAATGTAACGAGAGGTGACCTATTAATTTAATGGTGGACTGTGGGTGGGGAATAAGTTTGAGGAGAAGGTCGGCTATTTATTAAATGTGAATATGAATTATTTAATGCTGGGGATGGTTGTGGGAAATGGTTATATTTATTAAACGTAAATGTTATTCATTTATTGCTGGGGCTGTTTTGAGCGAGGGAAATAGGTTAATTTATTAATTGGGACTACTATTAATTTCATGCTGGGGCTGGGTGGAGTGAAATAGGTCTATTAGTTAATTGTTTATACCAGTGGTTCCCAAACTTTTGCAGTTCGCGGCACCCTGAGAGCCTCCATAATTTTTTCAAGGCACCCCTCCAAAATAATTACCGAGCCGTCCCGTTGCTGGGTCAAAAAACGTAATAAGTATTTAGGTCAGGACAGAAATACTTATTTAGCTGTTTGTAAAAATAATACACATAAATCCAAAGGTAAAATAATATTTTTATATATTTTTCCAATTATATTTCTGTCAAAGAATAATTTACAGCTAACTCATACTGTGCCCCTCCCCCTGCATCTCCACACACTCTGTGCGCCCTGCGCCCCCCCCCCCCCCCATCCTCGCTCTGCCCGCTTTGCATCCTGCCATGGCCAGGAAGAGAGGAAAAAAAAAAAATTACCAATCCGGCGGCGCCTAGGACCCAGCATCCTCTCTCCTGCCACTTGTCACTGAATGTCGGGCGTGATGACGACATTCAGTGAGAAGGGAGGAGGATGCTGGGCCCCGTTTGGTAAGATTGGTAAGTTTTTTTTTTCTCCTTCTGTCCACGGCACCCCTGTGACAGCGCCGTGGCAATTCTGGGAGCCACGGCGCAGTTTGGGAACCTAGGGTGTATGCTATTAATTTAATGTCAGGTCTGGTTGGAGAGATAAGATCTATTTATCAAATACGAATACTGTAATATATTTTAATGTTGGGGCCGCATCATTAAATGTGAGTATTCTTAATTTAACGCTGGGGGTGGTTGAAGTTTTCTAAATTAAATGTACATATTTTTTTTCTCCAAATAGGGCCCCCAACATTCCAGGATCCAGACAAGCAGCAACTATAGACACCAGCAGCCACCGGTGGTGAAAGAAACAAGAACAGGTAGGAGAGAGCAGGACAATCTGTCAACTGTCCTGAAACTGGTGGAGCAGTCCTGAATTTAGATGCCTGTCTCACTTAGTCAGGATTTGGGCTGACTGCAAAGACAGTTGGGAGGTATGTCCCACAGTAGTACACACAGTATTGCCTGTGTATTTGTCTAAAATGATTACCGTATAACATTATAGGAGCCCCCAGCTTAAGTCCCCCGGGCCCCCCAGAGCCTTAATCTAACTCTGGACAGGTTGGCTTGTTATGAACTGGTTCAGACCACAAAATGGCTGCTAACACGTTAAGAACCGGGTGCTGGATTCTGGCAGATTCTAAAACATGTCTGTCCATCTTTCAGATGAGGTACGATTTCATCTTAAATTCTTCCAGGGGTAATTTATTTAAAGATTAACATTTTCTTTTTCATTTTGACAAGTGAAAATGGATATTAGACTTCTGCAAATTGAACCAAAATTTGCATCCATTGTAAAGATTATGTCATGTAAATAACCAAATATACAAGAAATTACCTTCTCTTCACTTATTGCCTTCTTAGTAAATAGGTCTCATTAGAGAAGAGTAGTGTTTAAACTCCAAGGGATGCATAGCATTTGTGGCCGTGTAGAGCAAAGTCTAAAATTTGCAATTTCTATATACAGTATATTATGCAAAATGTAAAATAAAAATGCTTCATTTTAAAAAGGTAAAATATTTGTCAGACACGGGACAAAATAAAAATAATTAAAGATTACTTCAAGGGCACGTCAAGGACAAAACGTGGATGATGAAATTACAGTGAGCGCAGCGGGTGGGGGGAAGGCGGCAACATCCACTGGAATAATCATTTTCAATGAGGTAATAAAGGGCAAAGTAAATTTTGACCGAGACATCCGCATATTAAATTAAAAGCAATGTTAGACCTATAAAATAATTATGACTAATTATTCAACAAAATATACCAAGGCTGCAGTTTCTGCAAGTCGGATCTGCTGTAAGTTTTACATAGGACTCAGGATTGTATTATTTTAGTCAAGAAAAACATAAATAGGAATAAAATAGCACAATATAATTAACTAGTAATAATGTTTAGGACCTTACATTTAATCCATCACAGCTTCCTACCTCCCTATACCGGTGTAATGATCACTAGACGTTTCTTTATGTTTTAATAGTAAATAAAAATGTTGAAAAGTCAAAATTTGATTCTTAAGAGGAAATTAAATTGAATATGTTATATATATATATATATATATATATATATATATATATGGGTGTCAAGTTTGAGTAATTTTTGGAATGTAAAATCTCAAAAACGAGTGTTGTGAATGTGTCGGAAGGAATTTGTGCATATTAAGAGAGACGTATTCATTTTCTTAGGACTATAGAACGTACAGAAGAAAACAACAAGAAAATTACTTCATAGCCATTAAGACAGCAGAAGTTAACACTCATACCTAGGGGGAAAGCTAATACTCTGTCAATGTTTATCACTTTTTCTGCTGCATTGTGGTGGAAATAAAGCACTTTCTTGTTTTTGTTAACCCTTGTACTTGTCAAAAGCAGACACCAGTTGATCTTTTCACAGACCCCTTCCTTGCCCAACCTTTCACTAACCTTGAAAGGCAGAATGACAATATGCGAACCCTATTACAGTTTGGAACACTGTAACTCTAAGGGTTCATTGACGGAGTAGCTGTATTTCAACCATAAGGCAGCACAAACAAGAGTTGTAAGAATTTGCAAAGTTTATTAACTGGGTGAAATGAATTTATAAAAAAAAAAAAAAAAAAAAAGCGCTCTATTAAAACCAGAATATTTTTGAATAATCTTCTACTACTTTCCCATGATGCAGTAGTTCACAAAGTGGATTTAAACTTGCCTTTCACATGAATATGCAAACAATGCTCTCGAACTGGAAAACATGGTGTGTTATGTAATCTTGTTGTTTACACTAGTATGAACAGCAAATTGTGGTCACCTCTATAAATCACACAGGAAAATTATATATTAAATTTATGTTATGAGAACGCAAAGGATATCCCTTTTAAACACAGAAGTAACGGTGATTATTAGCTTTAAATACAAGGTGGAGAGTATAGAACTTTCCCTTACATTCATAGGTCATCTGTACAACCCGCCGAATCTATCCAGCTTCATCCACCATCCTTGCCCCGTTACCAACCTCCCAGCCAATAATTAACTCATTTGCCAAGCCAACAACTAAGGTAGTGTAAATCAACTTTAATTTTTTTTTCTTTAAGTCCTTCAGTAGTGGGAGGCTAGAAATGTCAAAGTCTTTTTTTATTTATTTTTTTTATACTAAAAGTGAAAAGTCACAAAGACCGGGGAAGGGGGAACGAAAATATTTTAAAAAAAAAAAAAAAAAAAAAAAAGTTAAAAATGTTTTTTTTGTGTCCCGTAAAAACCTCACCCTCCCCCCGCGGCATCTCTTCTCGTAGATAAATAGCCCAAGAGAGAAAACATGAGTCGAAACCCATCGGTTAAAAAAAAAAAAAAAAAAGGTGTGCGCGCTATTGAAGATCCAAAACAATCCAAAAAAAACAAAACAAAACTGGGTAACCTTGTTATTTTTATATCGCACGCTCCTCATCTAACGTAAGGTAGTAAAAAATAGAACAACTCCACACCTAAAATCATTATGTCAACATAAACTGGCCAGCCAAACGGTGGGTCGGTAGACTGTAAACGAGATGACGTGATCGGTAGTGCACTTTTTGCGGTGATTACGGGTTAATCCAGAAAGACATTATTGGAATGTAACAGTCTTCTTTCCTGATTGGCACCACCGGAAAAAGAAAAACGGGTGCATAAAACTAAAATCATATTTAAAAAAAAAAAAAAATATATAAAATATGTTGGATAATTTGAGGACGTATTTTACAGGTGAATTTAGACCCTAAACCACAGTGGAAACGTTTCTGCAATAAAAAACAAAGTCGATATCCTGCCTAGGGATGATACGGGAGTACATTTAGGGATTTGACGTTAACATTTTGTACAAATTAGGAAATATATTTGGAAAAAAAATTAGGACAGCGCCACAGTTTAGCGATTCCTCAGCAGAACTGTCTGGACATACAAAACCATTGACGTCTAACAAAGGAACCTCGCCTACCCCCAAGCCCGCATAGACAGGTTCGGAGGTGGCCGAGGAAGTTCAGAACATTATCTGGAAAAAGCCACATAGTTTAGTGTTTGAGTAGCTCCTGAAACAAACGGTTGCATGTTCTTCACGATTATAGGTGGACCTTGGAGGGACAGCACCAGGAAATTGAGGGTAGAAATAAAATAAAAAAAAGCATCAACCGATAGCCCTTAAATTTTGGCACCAAACATTTTGTATCCATTTATGGACTTGGCTGGCGACAATGGTTCGAATGAGGTCCTGAAGCACTCAAAAGCCTATTGCGTGCCCCATGTTTGAAGCCTCGTCGGATGCGAACAGTAGTGGATCTCAATTATTGCCGAGATGGTGGGAGGAACCAAAAGAGGAGATATCCGAGCACCCTGGTAGTTGGAAGAATTGGGGTCTGGTTCCCTTTGGAAAATGGAAGTAATAATAGGATTCCACTTGGGTCCAAAATAGTTTATGAATGACGAATAACATGGGTGAAGGAAATAGTAGTTCTGGTTTGGTGTACACCCAGGAAGGCATGTTGAGGTTTTCGTAAAAAGTCAGTAGAGACCGTAGAAAGCCGAGGAGGAAAGATGGACATACGTACAAAAGTTATGTACAACTTTCCCACTTATCCCTTCCACCCGTAACGAGGGTCCGAGGTTTTAAACTGAGGTCTCCGACTGAAGCCTCATTACAAATTTATGCGATTTGGGGTCCACAAATTCCTCCGATAGCTTAAAGAAGGGGATCTTTTTGGTGCTGACCACCAAGCTGAAATCTTGACGCTTTAGGACGAACACCACTCCGTCTTTTAAGCCGTTGGTTACGGGTTCCTCACTGACCAATGTCCACTGTTTAGCTAGCCAACGGTCTTTGTGATACTGTATGGTTGGCCCCGGGCCCAAGTACCGTTCCAGAAAAGCCTGTAGGAAGACGAGAGAAAATAATATAATCAGAGCTCATTTTTTTCAATTCTACTAACAAAAGATATTAAAAAAACAATAATAAAACAGTTTTTAATTGGTCATCTGAGGAAAGCTAAAGCGGAAGACAATTACAGGACAACTAGCGTTCTCCGTCCATGACCCAACCCAAAGTTACGGAACGGCTACAAACCCCACGGCAACAAGCGGCAAAACAGCTAGGGCGCCAGACCATCAACGCCTTTCGTCATGTGATCAGTTTGTCTTGTGGTTCCTTTCATGTTCCCACCGGAGACTATTTGTACAGCAGACATACTTGGGCTCTCTACCCCTATTTTGTGCTTTAAATGTGCTCACAGCCAAGTATATAGTGCTATTGCATGTAGGGCGTAAACCTTAACGACACTTTTGTAAGACACTCAGGTGCTACCGTACAGGCGGTGTATTGGTGCCAGGGGTCAAAGGTTTTGGGTTATTTCAGGCTCATAACATTAATTACTTCCATGGCTGGCTACACTGAATGCCTCTCTCGTTTCTAAAGTCCACAGTATTTTATCCATGTAGTAAATTTATAGTGTAGGTGCCACAAATATAAATTAATCCCGGAAAAAGGAAAATCGAATAACTCGCTACACCAGTGGTTCCCAAACGGTGTGCCGTGGCTCCCTGGGGTGCCGCGGTGAGCTCACCGGGGGGCCACGGCCAGGGCCGTTTGTAAGTAAGGCAGGGGACTTTTTGGCAAATATTTCTAGTTAGGGATGCCTTGAAAAAATGATGGAGACCCTAAGGGTGCCTCGAACTGAGAAAGTTTGGGATGCACTGCGCTACACCATACTGGCAAAGCATGCTGGGAGTTTCACAATACCGATAGAGCCGCAGGTTAGCCAGGCTTACCCTACTGTCATCCTGACATGGAACAGTGGACCACACGGGTGACATAAGATGACACGTCCCCTCCCCCCACTCCGCAAGAGCTGTGTGAAGAGAGGAGGGGGGGGTCCTTAGAAGTGAGAAACAGTCACTCTTACAGGCGTGTAGTCTCTTCCTGCCAACGCTTAACTCTGCCACCACAAGTTTAACCCCTGTACAACTGTTTCTTTGGTCACAACGAAAATTCATTTTTATGTATTATTTCAATAAAAGACATATCGCTACACAATTTTACAACATAAATAAGGTTTGCAAAACCTTTTTTCCTAGATCGTGTTTTGTTGCAAGGTTCTTAATCTAGAGAGTGACAATGTTAAACGTACCTGTGCAGACAGAACTATAAACTCTCTAACATTCGACTGTACAACCTCCAATTCAGTTTAGTTTTAACATGCAAACTTTTTTTTACCCACAAAACACATAGGTATACAAATAGGACATAATAAAGCCAATCAATTTACTAGCAAATGGTGACATCAGTGGAGTAGGTTTCTGGCCTCAGTATAACTTCAGTTAGGGCAAATTCCTGAAACTTTATTATGCTACAAAGCAACTTTCATTTTACTTTCAAGAGCCAAAGCTGCGATTCGGAGGGACTTCGGTTGATCTGAACGGTAGGCCTCCTGTGACTCGTCTGCGATGGTGGAACTACAAGTCCAAGCAATCGAGCAACTAGAGAGCCTACAGGTTAGCCTGAGCGAAGGACGGTAACCCCCCCCCCCCCTCCACCCCCAATCTGTTTACAGTGGAAAGAATAACACAGTAATGGCGATTTCGCAATAACCCGTCTGCTGAAACACAAGCTCGGTGTTTACGATCTCCAGAACGGCCATTTAAAAAGGTCTCTGAGCTTTTCACACTCTTTCATTAAAGGCTTTAGGGTGTGATCGGCACATCTGCTCTGCCTACGACAAAAGACTTTCGCAGAGAGCCCACAATTAAATATAGATGAAAGGCGTGAATATTTCATGACATGTGAGCACACGGTACAGTAAAGTCTCCGTGTGCGAAACCATAGCCCCCGTGTTGTTATCCTGAGGGAGGAATTTCTTGGCTGTACGCTCGCTCCTCTACGCATACCAGTGAACAGTAGGTGGCGTGGTATCCCAAACAACAAAAATAATTCTATATATATATCAGATTACAAGTGGAAAATCTACTACAAAACCAGGACGGGGGTGTAAAGCGCAGTTTAGCAAGTTGTCCGACATGAGCTTAACGCCTCTGTGGGAAATATTTCACAGGTCACATCAGGAATAAATACTGCATTATACAGTGATGCTAGTGCCAAGCAACAATGGGAAATACATTTTAAATGGCAACAGCGACACGGACGCTAGTCAATGGACCACAAGCCAATGAAAGAGAAAGAGATAAATATTTAATTACTAAAAAGCCGAAATTCTTTTATTCGGAAGATTACTCCTACCACTAGGGGGCAAGGGCAGGATTTCAACGCCCACACGATAGAGGTTACGGTGGACGATAGAGAAGATGCAACTGACCTTTGGTGTCATGTCGTGAGTGATGCAAAACTCCAGGTGTTGGAGGATACTCTCCATCGTGTGGTAAGGCTGCTGTTTGGTCGTGCGGAGGTACTTCTGCATGGCTCTAGCCATGGAAGCGAAGATGGCCTGAGCCGCCTCTCGAGGGTCCATGATCTCACGCAGGTTCTTCTGGTCGTCTTCTTGTAGCCTCTTTATGTGAGTGAACGCCTCTTCCACCGCCACCACCAACCTAGAATGAGACCACCAGAAACGTTACAGAACCCAACGGAAGAACGGAAATTCAATACATTTGGGAAATATAAACCAGTAGAATTAAACATATGGCATGACCGGTAGACTATACGGATATGAAAATTTGGTGACTAGTTCTAGAACGTATTCTGGAAAACGAGCATCTCCTGAACTTTGTTGAAACCCTACGATCGTGTCCCCAATTTACTCTCTCTCTCTCCTACAAGCCGTGTTGTAACCAATTCCCCAATCTCGGGCGGATATTCCAAAGTTATTGCACACATTAATGCAGAGGTACAATGACTTCCAATTAAAGGCTAGTTTCTAAAAAAACGTCTCTCGTGCCCCCTTGTCTACTCACACGCCTGATTTATGTATAGGAAGCGAGGTGGGAAATAAAAACTTCAAATGGAAATTAGATTTAGAAGACACGGTTTCTTTTTGTTGGCGTCCATTATTATTGTAAGGGAGAGTGACATTTATGTACGCCAGGATTATCGCTAACAGTCCAATGATGACAGCCAGCCCTGCAGGCCAGAACAGGCTCTGGAATCAGCGCCAATCCCGTGCTCGAGCTGCAGACTGCTCACACTTCTGAGGAGAGATTGGAGCCCTGGGTACGTGTGGAGGGGGGCGGTCCAAAGAGGTTTTATCAGATCAACCCATGGAATTATTAATATTTAAATGAACTCCCTTCCCTCCTATAATTTTAGATAGTGCTTGGCTGCTCTCCAACTCTTCCTATCCCCATAATATACATGGGCAATGCTGCGTGCACTACTGTTAGGTGCACTCAGCTCTCCCTTTTCAAGCAGAGCCATGTGAAGCAGGGGCAGGGTCCAGCCACCTCAATTATACAGTGCCCCAGGCTTGGAGGGGGGTTTCCAGGCACTAGGAAACCCAACTCGGTTTGCCTATGCACTTGGTCTCAACGACAAATCAAAGTCAATTGGGTATGGCAACTAAAAAGAGATTGACATATCACAAGTTTAGAGTTATAATAGACAATGCCTAAGCGAACTGCTCTCTCCGGAAGTACCTTCAACAGGTCAGGTTATAGTGATCATTGCTGACCCAATTCATTTACTAATTCGGGTTCTAGAACGCTCTAGATCAGCACTGTCATGGTACCTCGCCTTCCGCTTCCGGACTCTCCGCTCATGCTCCGCCTCTTCGTAATAATACTCATTGTGGCTGTTGTCTCTCCTCCTGGCGGCCGCCGCGATCACGGCGCGGGACTGCCCCGTTGAGTTGTTAGTAGTGTTTTCTAAACAAATAAAAAATAAAACCACAAACAAAATATTCCCGTTAACGAACAACTTGTATCCATAAAATCACGTAGGTTATAAAAGTTTATTCATTTTTTTAAAAAAAAAACAGGGGTAAGAGACAGAGGGAGACTGATATAGAAAGTGGGTAGACCATCATTTCAAATTTATGAAGTGTGATTAAGAGCATAGATTATAATATAGAAAATACCACCATGGAGGGGTAAGTCACCATTGACCATGTTTCTTTTTACCCCGGCTAATTACTTGACCAGCATTATCCAGGCTATAAAGAGGACCGCCCCAAAAAAATGAATTCACAAAGGCGGCAGCATTTCAGAAACTCCATCACCTCAAACCAGACCTTGATCATCTCGGACAACCCCCTTTAAAGTAGGCATGTCACCTCCGCATAACAAAAGGGAGCCATTTTCCAGGCAGCCCATTGATTCCGGAAGAACCAATAGCGCCACGGACACCTCAATAACTAGTCCCTAGCGAATTGAAACGGTGGAGCGTTGGTTCGGTTTGCAAAATGGCTGCCTCCGTTGTGGTGAAAAGTCCGCCTTAAACGTTGGGAACTGCCCAAGAACACATTGAGAGGGCAAGTGATCTAGACTAGCAAAGTGTTTCCTTTTAATAAGGTTTTAAAAAAAAAAAAAAACACCTCACAAATCTGTATAGTAACATTTTTAAAGGGGAAATAGCTCTACTAGTTGGTGAACGTTGGCAGAGCACTTGTGCACGGCTTACGTCTGTGTCCATATGTACTCAAGAAACAGGCCCAACACACTTGCATGATATTATTCCTATGGAAAATGATCACCTTATAATATATCTGCCATGTTTAATATATATATATAATTTTTTTCATTTAACAAATCCAAAGTTTAAAACAAAATAAGTCAAAAAATATTTTTTACAAATAATGTACCGTAAAGATTACCCGAGTTAACCAGTGTAAACAGACTGAACTAGGAACAGGGTGAAGTGGGGACTACACTGAATCCCTGACAAGGGTTAACATTGCTGCATTTACAAAGGCAGCCTGGAGCTCAGAGGTAGCTTTCATGTCAGCAGAGCAGGAGCAGCCTAATGAGGCCTCCGTACATGTGACAGGCATCGCTTTGAAGTTTCAGAGACCCACGGTTTAATATTCAGTTCTCTGTGGCCTAGAGGGGCAGAGATTTCAGAAGGTGGCGCTCAACAGCTTCCATAACAACGTGAATCCCCCCCCACCCCAAATGCTTTGCTGTCCAGTACAAGGCCATCTATAAGACGAAGAGATTTAGTCTCAAGTCTACATCTAGGAGGTCAAGGTACAGGTGGGTGGGAACAGCCAACTATGGCAATATATTATGTGTGTGTGTGTGTGTGTGTGTGTGTGTGTGTGTGTGTGTGTGTGTGTGTGTGTGTGTGTGTGTGTGTGTGTGTGTGTGTGTGTGTGTGTGTGTGTGTGTGTGTGTGTGTGTGTGTATATATATATATATATATATATATATATATATATATATATATATATATATATATATATATATATATATATTTTTATTAATTTTTATTTTTTTTAAACACATACATATACACAGACTGACAGTGAAGTCGATAGGTAGGCAAGTGGTTTGTCTATTGTGGTCCTTGGTGTCTCATCCCACCGCAAACTGCCATTATTTGCCAAGGGTGCAGTTCCTTTTATGTCCACTGACGGCACTGTTGCCGTTTGCAAAAGGCTGTGTCTTTACGATCGCTGTTACAGAAGGTACGTGCTTTGCATACCGTTTGCTTTTTTTTTTTTTGAGAAATTAAGTAATGAAAAACTAACATTGGCTTAAAACAAAAAGAAAACAAAAATGGGGCAGCTGAGCTTTTTATCTACTGAAAATTGCTCATTTGGAGTTCACACACTTCACCTGTAGAGGGTGCTGTCTTATGAACACAGTACAGAATCTGTGGTTTTTCCCCAGGTTACCTCTATGGAGTTCCCCTTACACCGACTCTCTACAAGAGTCCTGTACAGCAGCCTGGTCCCATTTGATGGCATCTCTTCCTCCATTCCCTCCAGTGGTCTCCACAGACCCTCGGAGCTTCAAATCGCTTAATAATTCAGCGGCTTATTGTTTGCAGCACGGACAATGCTCAAGGGTTCAGAATCTGCACTAAACTCAGAGCAACCAATCAGCGGTTAGCTTTTATCTGTCCTCTGCCGGTTAGACGATGAAAGCAAATGTCTCATTGGTTGCAACGGTATTGATGCAGATTCACAGCTTTAAGCAACGATCGCAATAACCCTCCGAGTTTAGGAAAGAAAAGCTGCATTGTTCTTTATACAATTAACCATATATACGTATATACATGTGTGTACAAGAATCCTGGTCAAATTGAATTTGGACTATTCAACCTCTGAATTCAGCTAAACCAAAATAAGGCAACTGACGCTCCTAAAATAGAAACCATCATACCACACGTATGTTCTAAACTTGATTACTATATGCAAACTGCATCTATATGTGACCTGGTTAGGCAGTAAACCATAATTAAAATGTGAGCTCTTTGGGCAAGTGGACACAAGGCTTGTTTCTTGAGTACAGACGGACAAGTCATACACAAAAGTCTTTGATTATAAAAAACACCCAAGTCTGGTTTTAGGTTTAGTTCATCTTCAATTAACACGGATTGCAAAAGACAAAAGCCATGGGGAGACAGATTGTATAACACAGGGTTTCGGAGGACAACAGGTGAAGACGATAAGGAGAAGACTAGGGAGCAGCAATCTCACCCTCTCCGAGAGAGTAGACCTTGAAGCCAGACATTTTCTTAGACAGGATGGATTTTGGCAGGTTCAGGAGAGCAGGGTTGTAGACCGGAAAATCATAATAATAGTTTTCCAAGATCCATACGGCAACTCGTTGGATACTGCGAGAGGAAAACAGACAGAGGGTAGGGATGTGCGTGTAGCAACAAAAATTATAACTAGTAGACTAGGTGTGCGATAACAGAAGGAGACACAAGGATAATACAGTAGGGACACGGGAACAAAGGCTAAAAACCAAGTAGACCGAGGACCTTACACAAACCAGTCATTGACAATGATGGATGCTACAGAAGGAATGCACCTCACGAAGACAATTCATGGAGAGTTCATAGGGCTAATGTACTCTCCAGGCCAGTTAATGAATAGCTTCTGTCCATTAGATTAATGCAAGTAAACCCTCCCAACGTGGCCGAAGAAGACAACCTGATCCAGATCGCTCTGTAGCCATCACCGTTTTGGAGACCTAACCCCAGAAACTTCAAACAAGATGTGAAGCTGTGGAAGGGACCCTAAATCCAATTACAATGTCCTCATTCCTTACAAAGGCAATTGAAAGACCAATAATCTAGATAAATAATTTATTGTTCATTTTCTAAAAACGGCATTTGGTGAAAAAGGGTCTGGTTAAGACTTATTCCATTCATATGGGAACAGATTTTAGTCCCTGGAAAATCAAATAAAATTTTGGTTCTGTAATAAGATATCTTCACTGCTAGACTATACAAGACGGTCTCCAATGTGCACACAATGATATATAACAATGAATAAGAACTCCCAGAATCCTTTGCCAGCCATTGGCCATTAGCCAACAATGTCCTACTAGAATATAAAGTGTATATAGTCTGGATTTATTTAAACTTCCAACCACACAAGGACTCGTAAATGTCGTAGGACAGTACTAGGTTAATTATGTCGTACCTGTCTTTCGTTTTAAATTCACTACTTATGCTCCAAAAATCTTGGTTGAAGTTATTATAGTTTGAACACCACAAATTATATATACAAAACTGAATTTATCCTGTCTGGGACTTAAACTAACAAACAATCCATTCCATCTATCATCTTATGAGAATACAAATAAATATTGTTTTTCAGACACCATATCGCAGTTTACTCAGCTATAACCTTATTTGAAATTACAGGGCAAGTCATTTTTCATTTCTACGGTTCATCAACTACCCATAAAACACCGGGGTGAACCGGCATTCATTGTTTTCGGCAGAGCTGTCAAGCACGGCTGATCATCTTAATCTACGAGGCACAATGCAAATCTCATTTACGTTTCAGCATTCAATGCAAACAATTTGTCACGGGGCATAGAAAAGAAAGAATTGTATTTACAGAATTTAATACATGTGCAGTAAATTAAACCAAACTTGGCTCTTAATTAACAACTCCTTTTAAATTACCTTCCCAGCCAAGCTGGAAGGTGGTAACGTATTCTTTTCGAAAGACTTCTTTCTTGTTGCCAATGTTTGTTTTGAGGTTGATAGTCTTGCACGACCTACATGGTTACTAAACGTCTATCCCACCCATTATGAGAAGGACACCGTCTTACCTTAAGTGGCCAACATTGTAGTGCCTGCTTGCTCCATCGGTCGACCTCACTACTTTGATGGTAAACTGAGGCTGGAGTTGCCTTAGCTCCAGTAGAACCACTGCCAAGTAGTGTACGAAGAGTAGAGCATCCACCAGTGACACGGCATACTGTACTATTCCCTGGTAGTTCCTCTCCGCCGTTGTCAGGATACGGACGGCGTAAAAAAGCCAGTAGGACACCACCAACAGGAATATGAGCACCATAATCAGAGCTCGGAAAACAAACACTCGGGGGAAGAAAGCTTTGGGGCGACGGAAGAAGAGCGCCCAGCTACCCACAAGGAGGATGAGGAGTTTGAAGGCCACGGAGATAAAGAGACCCTCGCAAGGCGTGCCGCAGGTTTCCAGGTCCCACGGTAAAATTTTAGGCAACAGCATAAAGGCGATAGGGGTCAGGAAAGAGATAAGAGCTAAGGCCCCACCGATAATGACCCCAAAGTGCCGAGAGCAGTCCAGGTTGGCACTGTCCTCCATGTCCTTAGTGATGCGTGTGATGTCATCGTGGGATATGCTGTGTTCGGAGGTCCCTGTAACCACTGTGGTGGTTTCACCCCAATTGTCATCCTGTAAATCGGACAGAAAAAAAAAAGTAGATTAGGACGGTAAACTCAAAAAGTTGGGCGTTCATATACGAAGTATAGCTTTAAAGAGCAAAGCAACATCTCATAAGGCAATGAGCTGCTGATGTGGGTCCAACAACTCAACTATCAAGAGACTGCATTGTCCTTCGAGCGTACATTGGCCTCGCTGGTTGGGTCAACAGGTTGGACACCACCAAGGAGCCCTTGGTATAGATTACGACAGACAACCATGTATTATGCCATATTTCTCTACATCCCATTGACCTTCCAATCTTTAAGCTGAAGACCTTTACCTAGGCATCTCTCAATATAGGATCAGTCCGGTTTAAGAGGCTACAAACATACAGCAAAGCTTTGGTCTACAGCGCAACACATTTCTTCTGCCCCATTCCGCAGCAATGTGTAAACTACCGTTTAGTAGGAGTCTGCTGACAGCAAAGGAATGGGACAGACCATGCATATCAAGTATGCTATACGCTTTGATATATATACTGAAAGAATATTTCACTTTGAATACAATATACTAGTGCAACATGTAACATTCACAAATCTACATATCAAGGTAGCATGAACTTAAAATTTTTTGAGAGAAGGCAAGGCCAACGTTTGCCTTAGCAATCACACATCATAAACCATGTTGACACTCGTCTGAACATAACACAGGGCTACACATCACAGGTACAAGTTATCCTACCCATAAGTAGGTATCCTTAAACATTCTTGGTTGGATTCGCAAGTTTCCCATACCAACCCTGAAAATCTGAACCTTGTATTTAAATAATTAGCAAAAAAATAATGAATTGGGTGTGTATTAGTTTTTTTTTTTTTTGGTGTAGATATCTCATTACATTGCAATTTTTATTTTATCTTTTGTGATTGTTTAAGAGTATAATTTCCCACACAATTGTGGTTCTCCAAAACATGTCACATCTTGACACCTTGAAACATAACCAGTTACACAACAGTGAGGGCATTGTGGAAGGAGCCTGAACGACGACGGGGAATCCGCTTCTCACCTTCTCTGGCGCTCTTATTAACACCTTGACGTGACGTTACCTCACAGATGTCAAACACGGGACGATTATACATTAAAGAGGAGACTCGTCTAAAGAATCGGAGGACATTTTTGTAACAAGCGAGTACCCATTTAGGCAAACAAACCAGTTAAACTCATCTGTCATTTATATCGCCATGTGAAAAGAGGGGGAAAATTAAGGTTACGTCACTACCATAACGCACTGTCATTTTTAAAAGAGGGAAGATTAAATAAAATGTTGCATAATGTCTTTTGCCAGGCTAAGTGTCATTAAACTGCAACATATTTAAATATTACATTAGGAAAACAATAATGGATGCCTTTCTAAGTAAACCAGCCTCCTAAACACAGTATAGGCAGCCATTTTGTCGGCTGAACCAATTCTCCTCGAGCATAACGCCTCATGAACAATACATAGTTTCGATTTGTGTGGAGAAAAACGTGTTTCATTAAGTCCTTACTAGCGAAAAGTCTGTATATACGAATGATTTAAAAACAGGCCTGCCCAACCTGTGGCTGAAACTACAAATCCCAGCATGCCCTACCAGCTGTCGGCTGGCTTTCTACTGGCAAAGCATGCTGGGGCTTGTAGTTTCACAACACCTGGAGAGCCACAGGTTGGCCAGGCCTTAGGTTTGGTAAAGTCAAGAGACTAGTCAACCGTTTCGCCACCAGGGGCACTGTCCTATAACAGTGCATGGTTGACATCTGAATTTACCTCCGCTAAGCAGACCTCAACGGCCGCTCAAAAACAAATACAGCTTTAGCTACAGCTAAATATATATCAATATTTCTTTGAACATTTAGGGATAAGTTTAGTAGACTATTACACAGGGTATTTCTCTTCCCTATAAAATGGAGTTTTAATGCAGTGCATTGAGGTAAATTTGCACAGTGGGGCTGGTTAATGTAGTTTCCGCAGTAAGAGCTCCGGCACTTCCCAGCTTCCTGCTCTCGGCATGGCCTGGAAACAATGACATCACCGGCAGCCAATCACAACATACTGGACTATTAACCTGTGTGCTCCCGACTTGGAAGCAGCTCGTCTATTCTCCCTGGCAACAGTCCAAAGGAGCGAGGGTCTCATTCACACCCCCGGCTGCTTGTTAATGGTGCGTCCCTGGCAGTGACAGCTCTTAGTCTGGAGACAGGAAGCGGATAAGTGGTGCAGGAATCAATAAGCTCTCCTGGTAATTACCTCAGACACCCATGGGAAAATAATCAACCGAAAGGACCGGCTGACGTCAGGAGAGCGAGCACATCCTGGATAGGCGGTTTCCGCCACGCCGCAGAGCAATATGCGCTCAGCGAGGAAAATTATGCACCTTTCCGACAATGTTCCGCAAGGCAGCAAACCGTTTGTGTGAAATATCCCTTCATTTCAAGTCAGTTTTTTTTTTTTACCCACAGTTCAATAAAAAACAAGTCAAAAGGAGAGCAAATAAATCAGGATAAGTATAATATACTATAATACATTAAAAAGAAAAAAAAAAAAAGAAAAGAGACGGAGACCACACAACATCACGCCAAGGACGCTTACCCTCTCTTCCCCTCTCGTGGACTCATTGTCTAACAAGGGTTCCCCGGGAGCTTGAATAGTGACCGATTTGTCACCCCTACTGCCATCCCGACTTTTAGACCGATGTCTTTCCCTTCGCTCTCTGCAAAACGACAAAAAAAAAAAAAATAGGCCTAAATTCATTTGGAAAGAAACAATTACGAGGTAACCCTATCAAATGATCAGTGTTAAGAGGGATTACTTAATTTCACTTTTTTTATTTTACGTTAAATCAAATTATTATGGGATTGTTATAAACACAGTTGCGCTCTTTGTACGGTGTTCAGCCATTTTGTGGCATGAACCAATATCGATGAGAATTTGGCCAATCAAATCACAGGGAACTAGTGACATCACCAAATATCCAACCTGAAGCAGCCATTTTGTGGGTGGAGAGACACAACACAGCGGAGGGGCAGCCATTTTGTGAGACGAGACACACAACACAGACTTTTGTTCTCACCTGGGCTTACGTGAACTCCGGGAGTGGCCGGACTTGTAGGAGTACCCAGAATACTGGGACTCGTTGTCCATGTTTTCAGAGAAGCGACCTTTATGGCGATCCACGTTGACCGATTTGGGTTTCCCAGACCCCGGAACTGCAGCCAACACCGCGGCCGCCTCTTTCAGCACTGGCTTTTTCAGGCCAAAGGGCGCAGCCAGGAAGTCGACCTTCACCTTGAGGGACTCTATTTTGATAGGGGGTCTGGGTCCGTCTCATAAGAAAAATAAAGGATACCTGGGGGCGTGAAAAGGAGAAAGCGTTAACCCTCGGTGAGCTTGCGATTACCTGGTAGCAAAATACTGTCAACCCAACATTAAAATTGGATTTTTTTTTCATTAAAGCATTTTGCAGGCGGTGCGGCAGCCATCTTGAAAGCGCTCAGTGGATGTCCTATGTAACCAGTCACATCAGTTTACTGTCCCATTGGAGCTTACAGTCTAAATTTCTTTGCACCTTTCTGAGAGGATTCTTAGGTGCGGCGTAGGGAGGGGAAAAAAAAACAAAAAAAACAAAATCGGGGTAATTTTAAATGTAATAACAAAATACAAAACTAAAAAAAACCCACCAAGAACGGATACGGACAATCACATCCAGCATATAGAACAGGAGAAGTGCTACTGTGCATTAGGTCAACATGAATACTGTGAAAGCTTTCAACCTGCATTATAAATGGAGCGTACATGTCTGAGACTGTAGGATTATGCCCAGACGTATGTAAATTTAGCACCATTATGCAATTCGAGAACGTCAAATATTAAAGGTGGGAACGCCACGAAGCCACCTGCAGTACTAGTACCTCTCCGACTTGTCTGTCATCAACCAGGGAGAACTCATTATCTCGTTTACCAGATCCCCCCCAGGGGAAACTTTCTGTTTAAGTTTCTGTGACTCTCCATAGTTTTGTTTACCCTCCACAAACAGCTTTCTCTTAAAACAAAATAGGAGGGGGGGGGGGGATCTTAAATCTGGCCATGTAAACAGATGCACTCATCCGTGTTTCCTCATACTTGCTACACATACATCGGTTACACACTGGGGGCGGCCATTTTGCAAGCTGGGCATCTACTCAATTGGTCATACGGCTGAGGTTACTTCATGTTTAAAGATGTTGGTAAACAGGGAGGATAAATATATTAGTCCAGCCTAGATTATGGCTGCATCCATTGTTTGCAATGTGCCAGGTATCTTGTTTATCAAGAGGCATAAAATGTCCGTGTGAAACAACGGTTGGGATTTATGTGAATGAGTAGGGCCCATTACCAGGAACAACAGTTCAGTGCAAGACTATAAAATGACTATTGGTATTTACCATTTTCCCTCGGTTTATTTTACCTTCAGGCTGCCAATAATGGCTTAGGATTCTCAAGTACCATGGCAACCACAGTCACACGGCACAGGATCTAGTGAGCAGAGAGGCTTTGGAACGCCTCTCTGAGCTCTGTCTGCACCGTGACACCCTCCTTCACCCCCCCTCCCCTTCTACCATCACGTGACATGCTGAGAGCTGGGTACCTGTGTATGTGTAGCAGATTGACTGCCTGGCCGCCATATTTGTTTGCTAAACAGAGAGCTTTTGGAAAGGAGATAGTCATTTCTCTTAACCATCCTCCTACAAATCATTATCAGATGCATGCTTAAAAAGATGCTTGCTATTTAATACAGCATATTTTCTTTATGCATATAGATACACATCAGTGATGCAATTCACTCGTAGCAGTATCCATGCTAGCTGTAATTGGTAGCGCATGACTGGCCATGTATGTGTCATTACGCTAAACGGTATTCAGGCCTCTGTTATTATGTTTATTATATTCCATTAGGTCAAATCTATAAGAGGATTTGTCTGGTGCTACTGAATCGGTCACGTTCTATAAATAGACGACAACAAAGCGTTCCATTTCATACAATGGGAGAGTTCAGATATCTTTCCAGTGCTCATTAAGAACAGTTGTCTAATATATAGATTATAACACGCAGTACCATAAATGAGCTCACTTCTGCCCTTGTTGATTTCTAATATTCATATTATTTACCGTCTATAGCAGGACCGTGCTTGCTGCTTTAGCCGAACTTTTTCCGAAATCAGAGAACACTTTAAATGTAAAAGTATTTACCGACCGGTATAAGACGACAAATATAGCTCACCGATCCTCGTTAAACACCGAATACAAAAAAGGGAGGTATTCAAAACGTCTTTTTATCATCTAGAGCGAGGCCTTTCCGGAAGGGGGGTTGGCAGAATACCATCTATAGATCTTTTCTACAAATCTTTCATGAGCTTGTTCGTGTCGTGGGAATGTTTCACCGAAGCCACAGGTCAAATATGAATACATCGGCAGCCATTAACAAGTCTCTGCCAGGAATGGCATCAAACAGAATCAACTAAGAGGATTCTGTGTGGTCAATACGCTGGGGGTATACCGAAACGAGAGAGGGAGGCCATTAACCCCTTGTGCTCTCTTCCACCAACTGAAAAGGTAAATTCTGCAACGCCTAACTGCGCTGTGTCGTTCTGAAGACCTCGCGTCCCATTCCAGCGAACCTGTCAAGACTTTATATATAGGCGTTTCAGGGGCAAACGCAGGATTTGTAGAGGGGTGTTTTCACACCACGCCGCCAGTGGGCGTGACCAGCATGCATGGGGGCATAGCTATAATTTTAGACAGTGCTTGGCTGCTCTCCAACTCTTCCTATCCCCATAATATACTTGGGCAATGCTGCGTGTACTACTGTTAAGTGCATACAGCTCTCTCTTTTCAAGCAGAGCCGTGTGAAACGGGGGCAGGGTCCAGCCACCTCAATTATACAGTGCCCCAGGCTTGGATGGGGGCTTTCCAGGCACTAGGAAACCCCCCCCCCCCCCCTCGGTTTGCCTATGGCGTTTGGCTCAAACGAGATAAACTTCCTGTTTTGACAGATGCATAAGTTTGTAGTTTTAAGAAAAAGGACTTAAAAACGGCATGACAAAACACCAGCATCCTAAGGACTCGTTGACAAATACACGCTGGGCGAATAGGTACCAAAAAACCCTGCGCTTTAGAGTCGAGACTGCATTTTGCATTACTTTTCGGGCATTCCGCTTTTAACAACAAAACCTAGGTAGTGTGCATTAACGCACAAGAAATAGGTTTGCGCCGCGCTCTTAAGTTTAAAAAGCAGCGCTCAATGTAAAGCAATGGTGGGAACGCTGCCCCCGAAACTTAAAGGTAATCCCATTTCTAAAGCAGCTTTCAGACATTCTTGACTGAAAAGTGCACCAACAGGGGATAGGTGTGAACAAGCCCTCGAGGTGAAAAACAGGTGCCTTATTTAGAACAAATAAGACCAGCTGTTTAGGGGGGGGGGGGGGTTAAATCAATCCAGGATGGTCACAAATTTACATATACAGTAACAAAACTTTGTCATGTAGCAGATCGGAGGCCATATGTCCGATGTTGACTTATTACAAGCATAACCTCAAATGGTGCCGTATTCTTTTTCAAAGTGAAAGGCAATGTCGGTACTTGTACAAGTTTATTTACAAAGTGCAAAAAGAAAACCTATCTAGTCAATATTTATTTTAGTATTCAGCTGCGACGCCATAGCGTGAAGCCTGCCCGCTTCATTTTTATTTTTTTTAGTTTACAAAATTCACTGATAATTAAATCTAAGACCTCCCCCCCCCACCAAGGTAACAGAACCTCCCCTCCAAAAAAACAACACAGATAATGAAGAATATTTAGTTAGATAGCAGCCAGGCTATTGGGAGCGCATAGAATTCTGACAGACATCTTCGGTGACATTTTGCCGCTACGTGTACGGCAAGGCCATCGCGGCTGCAGGACAACATGGCTAGGCGCGGTTACCATAGAAACCCGACTAAAAGGGCATCTAAAATAAAAGTATTCGCCATATACTGCTTTGCAAGAGCCGGTCTCGGATGGACTAATGAAGACCGGGGTCAGGACGCAGAGAAAGTCTTTTGTCCCAATTGCCAGATTTTTTTCCCCTGCATCTATTGCCATGGAAACCCAAAAAGGCCTTCTTCGCTGCGCGCCCCCCCCCCCCTCATCCCTCATACACCCCTCGTGTTTCCTAGGTAATGGCAGACAGGCCTAAAAGCATCCTCTCAAACAAATGCAAGGAGAAAAGCAGGGTGGAGAAAGTGAGAGGAAGGGCGGAGGGCGAGAGCGGGGCGACAACAGACAAAAAGAGAGGGAGTGTAAAGAAGAGAGAATAAAGGGTAGGGGGGGGGAGGGGGGGCATTTTGTAACTCTTTCCCTTTTGTTTAGGAAATGGGATCAGATTTCTCCAGGGAGACAGACTAAGAAAAGCCCGGGGGAACATAAGAAAACTTTACACCCACCAAAAACCAGAGCTCTGTGTGTACCTCTTGGTGATAAGTTCCACAAAAATTATAATATAATATAATATAATATAATATAATATAATATAATATAATATATATATATATATATACACACACACACACATACATATATATACATACATATATACACACACAATTAAAAGTCGTGACTCCTACACAACCCGAAATGAAGGCACGTCATTCAATATGCTCCATATGACGCTTTAAGTCCCAAATAAGGACAAACCATTTGTCTCGTGGGCAACTTCGGTCTCCATTAAAGTAATACAAATAGTGGGATTGAATGCTGGTGGGTAGAATAAAAAGACACAAAAGGAGGAACTGTCCTAAGTAAACAAGGACATATGAATCCTTAAATAATAATAATTGCAGCAGGTATAATTTTTTAGGTTTTTTATAACGCTGATCAAAGAAGAAAAAATAAATAAATATATATATAACATTTTTCAAAATAGGAAATCGTATTATTTTTCTGATATCCCCCTATGATGAAAGATCGGGCAAAAACTGCTCAAAAAAAAAATTAAAAAAAAATGTACCCGATTCCGTACAGAGCAGGCGGCCATTTTGAAAGGAGCGACATCACAGGTGTGTAAGAGACAGGTGCACCTGAAAATTATATGTACACAAGCATTTACCACAAGGCATAATTATATGTATATAGCCTATTGCTAGTTAGCGGTGCCTCCAACGTATGCCTAGGAGCAAGAAATTACCTCAGATAATGATCATCAAAACTTTGTTTAAATGTCATCAATTTCCTAAAATTCAGACACCACCATTTTTCTGTCCCATTTCCCGACACACAATTGCATTGCACAAAACGACTTTACAAAAGAAAATGGCAAGAGTGTTAATGCCATAATAACACATTAGTAAAACAGCTAGCAATTTAAGGATGGCTGGTGCGTATAACCTGTACAACCCGTTTACTCCCTCCCTGTGTATAGTCTAAAGTCCACAAAAAAGGTAGAGAGATTAGAGACGTAGCCCCTTAGCAAGCACCATCAATGAAATGATCGCACATAGTCTACGTTTGTTTTTGGAGGGAAAGGACCTGCCCAATGGGCCCCAGATTAACAGGGTCTCCCTTTCACAGTATCTAGAGTGGTTCCATTTTCTAATGATTATTCAGCAATATTATAAAATTGCTTCAACATAAGGTTAGCACTTGGACTTTGTTTTCAGATTCAAACATATATACCAGAGGCATCACTTGACCTGCCAGACTGCTTTCCATTATAAACACGGGTAGGAAAACAGAGGATTTGAAATAATGGGCAGCAAGGTGGCTCAGTGGTTAGCACATAAGTTCGATTCCCGACCATGGCCTTATCTGTGTGGAGTTTGTATGTTCTCCCAGTGTTTGCGTGGGTTTCCTCCGGGTGCTCTGGTTTCCTCCCACACTCCAAAAACATACTAGTAGGTTAATTGGCTGCTATTAAATTGACCTTAGTCTCTCTGTGTGTTAGGGAATTTAGACTGCAAGCTCCTCTGAGACTGGGACTGATGTGAGCGAGTTCTCTGTACAGCGCTGCGGAATTAGTGGCGCTATATAAATAGATGATGATGATATGTTACGTTATAGTACCTGTAGTGTTAACACACTTCTAACTAAGCATTTTGTACTGGGTTAGCATGGTTTAAATGTTAAGGTCTGGAGACATACCCCATTGCCGGGCAAGTGTTCTTGCCCGCTGGCACAAAAATAAAACAAACCCCAAAAAACAGGCTGTTTCTGATGTATCACGCAGAGTCTTATGGTCAAATAGATTTTTTTTTTTGTTAAAAAAGGGAGCGACCGCTGTTTAAACACTAACACAGACATAAAAAAAAAAAACACACACTCGGTAAACAACATTTAATGGTGACATTAGCCAAACCTCTTTTGCCCTGTGATCATTAGAAAAACGATCTGTACATTTCTTAGAAGAGCAATCTTATGCCGGTTTGCAGAGGGATAAGAAAGCAGAAGGTTGACCCAAGAGAGCTTAACGAACGAAGATAAAAACTAGACAGGCCTCCTCCCCTGGCACAACCTCTACCAAATCACAAATTCCGAAAGGAGCCCTTTCCCCTCCGTGGATACAAAAAATAGAAATACAAAAACCATGAAACAGCCAGGGGTTTCCAAATATAAATAAGCAACAAGACAAGTTATAACACCACGTCACACTCACCGGGTTAGGAGTACAGCAAAGATGAGCTTTGATTGGTCGGATTAATCCGTCGGACCTTTGTACATCTTAAGATGGAACCTGGGGTATAAAAACGTCAAGACCTGAGGTCCCGAATCGCTCAACATCGAGATTCCTCACAGAAGATTCTTTTCAGAACGCTGAAATTCTGTAAGAGAAGAACGGATTATAAACAACATATATAATATAAATCAGCATAAGAGGCAAGGAGTGGGCAGTACAGGCAGTTGTGTAGAGGTAACGGAGGCTGGGGAAAGGCACAACACAAATTAAACCTGCCTTTGTTTCCGACAGAGGTCACAAACCATGTCAAATTTTGGGGAGGTACGCCAATGCTATACCTCCGTTGGAAAAACAAATTCATCAAATAATTGCTACACGCTGCCATTTATCACCGATTCCCTCCCCCAGTCCCCTCTCAAAGATTATATACTGTATATTCATAAGATAAAAGCTGCGCATCATATAAAATATATTTGTACACATCAAGCAGACACCTTCAATTCCCGGCAACAAGGCCTGTCCAAAACGGATTATAGATGGACTGTGAAACACACAGTGCATTACCGACATGCATTATGTGGAAATAAGATTAGCCCTTTCCCTACGCATAAATTTGAGAGGATATAGGTTCTATATTTCAACAGCCTCCAGCTTGCAAGACAGCAAGATGAATGGTTAACTGCTGCAGTGGCCACAGATTAGCACTTAAAACGCCCGCAGATATGCGGCCTCCTCATTGACTGACAATGGGCCCCACCAACAGACAGGCATGCAGAGTATGTTCTGAATAGCTCAATTTAAAAAAAAAAACAACGAATAGTTATTAATTCCTTCCTGGCTCTGGAAACCCAAGCAGACATTAGGAAATCCTAGACCGACTGTCCCACGCTCACACTAGGAGAGTTCATTACCTCATCTCAACCCTATCTATCATCGTGGGCCTCTTACCAGTCTCCGTGTACTGACCGACGGCCGTAAAAATGACTGGATCGCTCTCCCAATCTGTCTCGTGTTCCTCCTGCTTTCTGGAAACAGGCTAAGAAACATTACGGCCCAGGAATTTCACAAATGCATGGGAGAAAATGCTAATTATTAAGCAGTGCTCCACGAAAACCAACAAACAAAAAAAGTGTGTAAGGAGGGTATTATGGTTTTAAAATACATATCCTAAAACGCACACATAAAAAGGAGTATAGACTTCGTGTTCATACGAATAGCATGTGTTTCTTGCAAACATAAGTATCTTAACCATGGACCAATTAGAGTAGAGTGCATCGGAGAAGAAGGAGACAGAGAGAGACAAGAGAAAAGAGGCAGCAAGAGGCAATGATGAGAGGACCATTTGGAGAACAGAGTCTCAAGGCAGCAAGATAGTGGATAAGAGGATCAGAGGTAAACATACAGAGAAAATGGAAAGTAGGTGCCTTAGAGGACAGAGAAAGCGTGCCATTGTGTCCATTTCAATTGGTGCTGTAAAATACCATTAACAAATGGATAACCTATTGTAAAACTAAGAAAAGGGAATTTCAGCCGCCCCTCCCCCCACCTCAGCTTCTGTAAGGGGTTAACCAACCAGTGGAGCCGCAACCATTGTAAACAAAAGAGAAAAAAAAAAAAAAAAAACACAAACTCAGGTAGGAGCAGAAAGAACAAAAGTGCATGATCCGGAAAACGGCACAGGCTGCCGAGACAAAGAGAAGACCGGGGACAGGTTACAAAAGCACAGGCCTAAGGGGCAGATTGTGTGGGAAGCCGATGGAAAGGCCGCGACAGACGCTCATTGTGCCCTGGAAGCTCCCAACAATGAAAACGTGCTCTAAAATACACCGTCTGATAAGACGATATAATACACAAGTCATGCTCATGTCGAGTATAAACAATATATAATATATGTATGGGTGAGCTCTGATGTCCCCACTTCAGTGTTCATTGGGCTTTATAACGGAATATCCTATCCACGAATGACATTTATGATGCATTCACGATGTAACCTCTATGGAGGCCGTTAAAAATCGGTACAAAAACTCCAATATCCTTATAAAACTTACAATAGAGGATACATTACCCCATATGTAAAGCTTATCACCTGTCCACAATATGGAACCTGACAAGACAGGATGTAAAGAGCGAGAGCTTGACAGCACATCAGTCCGAGGACGGTGGAATGGGTTAAGGTGCTAAACCATAGCAGGAGCGTGTCTACAAAATCTTCAGGTTACACTAAAAAGCTACCTTCATTTGTATTGTAACCACAGTCAAGACAGTTCATACTACACATGTATTCAGTATTAAACAAAGGGAGGTAAGGAAAGGGGGAGGGTAATGGATACACCCCCCCCCCCCCCCCCCAAACCGCACAGATCTCCATAACTCACTCGCAGAACCATAAACTTAATTTCTACCCAGGGAATGGACATTAGCAATTCTTAAGCCTATTGTCCCAGCATTAACACCACACACAGAAACTACTACAATATGGCAGCCCTTTTGTTGGACAACACTGTTCTTAAAGGAGAAATAACCGTTGAAACAGTGTTCACTTTTAAGTACCAGGCTACTTTTGCTTACCTATATCAAAGCCCTAACACAAATTAACGTTATGTTACACGTTAAACCGAAAATCTGTGCATTAAGTATTGAAATCTTTCTGTTATAGGCTATTGAAAGGCACACCAACTATTTAAAGCATTTGCTTGTACATCTGTCCAATGTAAATCGTGTGCAATATTCATGTTGCAGGAATTTTCCTAGCTTGTATAATAACGAACCATTATTCTCTCTTTCCCACAGAGGCATTGTTTGGTTCATTTTCCCATAATGCATTTTATTTTGCCTCAAAACCTTCTAGGTCAGTGAATTTCAGAGGGACCTCAACCACTCAGACACTTGACGTTAAAGGACAAAACGTATTTAGATCAATTCGGATATACTCTGCACCATTTAATCCAAAGTGGGTTTGAAGAATTATATTAAGGACCCGGGCTAAACAGGGGTGGTTACTGTGGAAGACCCAGTCAATCAGAATTTTTTAGTATATATTTATATTTTAAACACCACTGTCCCTTAGCGCAGGGTTTCCCAAACCCAGTCCTCAGGGCTCCCCAACAGTGCAGGTTTTCCATATCTCCTTGCTGGAGCACAGGTGTATTCATTACTGACCGACACATTGTAACAGATCCACAGGTGGTCCTAATTATGTCACATGTGATCCAGAAAACCTGCACTGTTGGGGAGCCCTGAGGACTGGGTTTGGGAAACCCTGCCTTAGCGCAATGCCCGATTAATCGGTTTAAAGATAGCCGTATGTCTACACGATTGATTTATTTTTTTTCCCCTCTCTCGAATGCGGAGTGTAAAGGTGATTTGTATAAACCGTCATGTCAGACCGGATCGCCCCCCACCCTAATCGGGAAAGTGTACACTATAAAAGATTTATAAGCAGCCAGTGTATACGTATTTTCAAAAACACTGGAATCCAAAGCCACCTTTACTCGTCTGTGAGAAAAGGACTTTATATCCAGCGAAATGTAATTTACGATTTTGTTTAAAACAAGAAAATAATCCCTCTGCGTCTTCAACATTGTGAAATAACAAAAAAAAACACAACAAGGTTTTGGGGATTTTGCTGGTGTAGGCCCAACGTACAGACAGCCCCGGGGATTATGTTGGCACGTTGTGAATAATTGATGAGACGATCGTGTATCTGTAATAAATCTTACTGAGAGACACGGAATGAAGGATGATGGGAAACGCACGACGCCAAGATCAAAAGACTTTTGTTTCAGGCGATACAGAGTCTCTGTAAACAGCACCGTATTTCGCCATTATAATGTATCTGATGTAGCTCAGGCCTAATAACTTCTGACTGAAAAATACTGTGACTTTCCGACAAGTCACCAATTAAGTACGGTAAGGTTCCGGCGCGTCTGCAAAACGCTTAAGCGGTTAGCAAGCGCGCGAGCTTCCGCGTCTTCATTTTTATCAAGGAGCGCCTCAAACAATGGACTCGCGCGGATCCGACAGAGATGTTAAATAAACCGAAAGAGATTCCCAATCAAACATCAAAATTTATTTCCACACAAAAAGGTTTTTAAAGTCATTGACACAACAAAATGGATTCCCACACGCAAAAATGCAGATTCGTAAAATATGTCAAAATGGATTCCCCTGCTAGAAGTGTTAGTGACTCTACTTTAAAGAGAATTCTACACAGGTCGCCAGTGTTTCGTTGTACTAGACCACAATAACGAGACATAATTCATAGTGAGCCAATAAAAAAAACCAAGCTGCCAACAGCCGCCTTGTGAACCATTCCTGCTACTGGAACCGTGAGCCATTACACCTTAAATCAATCTCAGAAGAAAAAAAAAAAAAAAAATGTAGTGACTTTTGTTTAACACCTCCAAGGCTGGCAGGATACATTCTGTATTGTTCACTCCAACACCCGAGGGCATGAACCTTTCACCCGCATACAAAACATGCTGGCAGGGTTTGTACTGGAGTTGCAATAACAAATTTTACAACTTTCTGGCATTCGGAGCGGTGGGTATTGTGTGGGAAAAGAAGGATAAAAAGTTAATCGCAGCGTTTAATTGCAAAAAAGAGGGATAATTCTGTACAGCGGGAAGAAAGAAGAAGAAAAAAAAATCAAATGAAGGAAATCTTTTTATACTAAAGTTTATTACATAGTTACTCGCTACAATGAGCATGTCTATCAGGTCAATGGTCTGGGGAAACGTGGAGACCACATCGGAATACTAACAAGACTATTTGAATATCCTTGGGTTGGGTAACACTGGCCTACAAAAGTCAAAGAATATTCACCTCATAGTTATGTTTTTTTTCCATTATTTTCATTTAATAATAATTACGCAGCATTTTCACACTGAGTTCGAACATCATGGCTGCTGGGAGATTCCTGGATTAGGGCAAGATCTTCCAGACACCTCTTCCTCGTCCCATGAAAGGGCGCTTGCCTGCTCACAGGGCCTAGCGGAGAATCAACTTTTGTGCTCCCCTTATACATCCATCGATACATAAGCTGGGCCTATTTGTCACACGGCATGTCTTTATACAAATCTTGAATAATATCAGGAACAATGACACTCCCAGAATGCTTTGCACCTTTATGTTTACCCGTTATCTACGCACAACGGAGGCAGACATTTAGTGGGCCGAAACAATATTCATTTAGAAGGCGGTCGATAATATCGGTAGGAAAGGACGACATCGATGACATGAGGCACTTTTTTGCCTCATACCACCCCGATGTCGTCACTAGTTCAGCCCACAAAATGGCTGCCCCCACACTGTGGAACCAACAGGTACACACTGGGGCTGGGTTTTTGCAAACACCAATATCAGCAGGGGTTAAAATTAGAGATGTTCACTGACGCCCGGTGTTTTGGTTTTAGATCCCTATTTTTTTTTTCTACAATCCCTATGTTTGCTAAAATCACATAATTTGGCTTTTTTTCATTCCTACATTATTAACCTCAATAACATTCACTTCCATCATTTCCAGTCAATTTTTGTCAAGTGACAACACTGCTACCCCTCCTGTTTCTGTGTGAGCAATGGCACTGGATCTCCTGGGGAGGGAGGTGCTTATGGAATCCAAAACCCGCGAGATCCGACAACGCAACAATGACGTTTTGTCTCGATTCAGATCCGAGTATGCGCGAAAGTACCGAGCCGGCTTGCGAGCCTACTCGGATCCCCCAAGCTCGGGTGGGCTCGGTTTTCAGAAAACCCGAGCATCTCTAGTTCAAATACTAACCTTGCAAACTCCCAAACAGGGCTAAATACTGTAATATTATAGCTACTTATCCCCAACAATAAACATGTATCCCTGATTCAGTTCACCTGGGAAAAAAAACCTTGCCTTGAAAATGCCCTCCGCATCTCTAATTACTGCCAATTATCCAAGCATGCCTGAAGGATGACATTATCCAGAACCTGACATTAGCCATGACATACATAAAACAGAGCTACGTGTGCATTTACACACAACAGACGTGGAGAATGCTCTGTTTAAGTCAAAACCGAACTGGTTACAGAGGAAGAATAAGTAGAGGTAATGTATATCCATTATTCATAATACAGTGTGGTCATTACTGTCCAAATCCTAACGCCCATTTAGTCATTGGGTCCCGACTGCGGGAAAAGAATTCATCACAAATTCAGGGCAGAACAGTGACTCAGTGGTTAGCACTTCTCCCTCACAGCACTGGGGTCATGAGTTTTATTCCTAACCATGGCCTTATCTGTGTGGAGTTTGTATGTTCTCCCTGTGTTTGCGTGGGTTTCCTCCGGGTGCTCCGGTTTACTCCCACACTCCAAAAACATACTAGTAGGTTAATTGGCTGCTATCAAAATTGACCCTAGTCTCTCTCTCTCTGTCTGTGTGTGTGTGTGTGTTAGGGAATTTAGACTGTAAGCCCCAATGGGGCAGGGACTGATGTGAGCGAGTTCGCTGTACAGCGCTGCGGAATCAGTGGCGCTATATAAATAAATGATGACGATCACGACAAGCCATTCTTAATCCTAAAGTTTGCTCCCCCGCCAATACAGGAACGTAATTCTAAGAGCCCACCACCATTTCTGCAAAATAGCCACATACTTCCTATTACACAGATTAAAACAACCAATCTGTCCTCATTTTATAGGAGTGGAGAAAAAAAAATTAATAATGTGTTTTGTTTTTTTTATTTGGGGTAGGGTGAAAGTTGGATCAACGCACAATCCATCCCGTCTGACTAGTAATCAGATACACCTGCCCCCGCTACTACTTGACATCCGTGCAGAGACGTGAAAGTTCCTAATTGCATACCGGCGGAATGGCAAACGGCTTATTCTGAATCGGGGTAGAACCCGACAGACTTTTCGTCGACCTAAAAGGACTCAACTTCTCATCGACACCCTAGGATGGTTTGACATAGCGGTGGGGGGGTTGGCATTGCCCTGTTACAGAGAAGGAAAAGCAGAAGTGTTTATACAGAGAATAAACCATCTGCAGTGTTTATAATACAAAAGGACCGTCTAATACTCGCTAAGTAAAGGAAGAGACAGAGTGCGGAACTGAAATTTGAATCCCTTTAAAAAAAGGACAATATTCAAAATACGACCATCACCAAGACTGTGCTAGAGGCTAGATTCTAACACGGATGTCATATGACACCCGAAACGGACATGTTCACATATGTTGGGAGTCACTGTCCTGTCATATTCTGACGCTCTGAGCATCTTTGTTTATAGTATACCCCCTCCCCCCCCCTTACTTACAGTATATAAGACCCTACTTACTGGAAGTCTGACAATGTACAAGTAGAAGGAACCTATTCATCCAACCTGCTTTGGTGGAACTACAAACCTCAGCATGCCCTACATCAGAGAGGGAGCCGGCTGGGACTTGCAGTTCTACAAAGGCTGGGAGAGCCGCCCATCGCCAAACAAGTTGGCCCCACACAGGACAGATATTGAGAACTACAGCAAGAAACGTGGTACTGTGCAATTACTGTACACCTAGTATAAACAACAAGAGAAGTGGTACTGTGCAGACACCTAGCATACAGAATAGAAGTGGTACTAGGCAGCCACCCGTACATACTGAGAATTACTATATGCCTAGCATGTAATATGTGCACATATCACCCTTCAACACGGGTTGTGTTAACACACAGCGCAAGACGTTCCCCGTAGAATCCCAAGAAAAAGGGGGGTCCGAGTCAGCCAATGACATCACATCTTAGCTCAGCGAAGCCGCCCCACTGCCAAATTAAGACCACCACCGCCACATCAACATCCCCGCACAATCCCACAAGACAACTTCAGCCTTCGAAAAAACAAATTCAACTTTGGTCTCGAACGACAAGTAAGTGGCTCAGGAACCAAAGCTCTACAGACTCTTGACATTATAATCCAGGCTCTTTAAACCTCATCACTCCCCGGTCTGATCCCTCAGTGAAAAAAAAAGTTTTATATTAAAGTAGATATAAAAGAAGAGAGAAAACAAGAAAAACAGCTAAGCTACGCATTCAATCACTGCAATCAAATGACTAACGTTCTTATAATACCAGCTATAATTATGAGGAGATTTAAGAATTACAAGCACACAGATAATACACTCCAGTCAGAAATCCTTTCTGTAAAGAGATGATCTGCTACATGGGGAATTAATATGGTGATGATCTTCTTGTGGCAATCAAATCTTTCAACGGATGCTCCTTTGTCTAATCCCGGGGCCTGTTCTTACCTGTCTCTAGGCTTCGGTTTCATATACGAGACGGGCTTGCAAAAAGAGATGGAGGAATCAGTATCTAGGTGGACTTCCTCATGGTCAGAGATCTTCTAAGCCATCTCCTCAAGCAACGACTATTCTGGGAGAAGGAGGCAGAGATTGGCCTCTTTCTCCTCCATGCTGTCCCATGGAGACAGCCAGCTGCTCTCACTGCAGTAAAACCATCTTGTATAATCCATCACCCTCTCATCCCATGTCCAAACCTCAAATGAGGCCACTGAACATGCCTCTCTTCTCCATCCCCCCTCACCCAACACGCTCTCCGTGGGGATCCCAGACCTGCAACACTGCAACCAGGCCTGACATTAGCCAGCTGAGATAAAAGAGGAGACGACAACCCCCCACACCCAAATTTGGTTAAACCAGACACAAACACATGGGAGGCAAACCTTAAAAGCTGTGTAAACAAAAACAAAAGAGCAGCTGTACATGTCCCCACACCTACTCCAAAGCTACGTACAAACACGTACGTCAAAACCCTTCGTTTAAGGTGCGATTGTATCGCAAGAAGTGAAAATGAAAAAAACAGACCTTTAAGTGCAAATGGTCTTGTTTCAATTTGGTACAATGATTTTTAACGCTTCTTTTTCTATTGCAATTCATCAGACGCGTGTCAACGCAGCTGAAGACTCGCATTAAACGTAATTGAGCACATTTCAAACGCAATAGAAATTGGCGGTGTCTCTAGCAACATAAATTAGCTTTATTGCCAGAGACACATGCTTAAAAAACAAAAAAAAAAAAAGACTGTCTTTTAACGTGCGATAAAATAAACGCATTATAAGCTCCAACGTGTACGTAGCCAGCCTGCGTTATGGAATAAGGTGTAGCGGAGACGTGGAAGCAACTTGTTAAGCGACAAAGATGCAATAAAGTCGCACTGATCAGACAAGCGGAGTCATTGGACATCGTAGGAAACGAAGTAGCATCGCCAAAAATATTTGGATTAAATCACAGAATCTGCACTAAGAATATATTTGATAAAAAAAATTTAAAAAAAATATGTTACATAATTTGTAGCACAATTTGTTGCTTTCCGACCAAACTGGCATCTGAAATTAATAATTTGAACCACTGAAAATCACATGGGCTGGGACGATGAGCCAGATAAATCTCATTGGTCACGAGCAACGACACTTGTGTGCGCAGTCGTCAGCTGATTGGAAACGAGGAACCTCGAAGAAGCCCGCTGACCAGTGACCCCATCGATCGAAGACATGTTGATTATTACATTAATTGATCTAGTGGCAAAATATTACAACGAGTGGAGCTTACAATCTAACTTCCCTAATGCAGATGCAAACACACATCAGGATCAGGTAAAATCCATGGGGAGAACATGAACCCTATGCAAATATAGAATCAAACCAATTATAGTTTACACTTAGCTAGCCAACGAGATCTCGTACTGCCGTGATACATTGAGAAGTTAATTATATATTAGCACTTGCAGCAAGAAACCTTTTCATATTGGAATAATTTCTATTTGGAGTTTGGTGACCTAAGAGGAACGGTTGGAGACCTGATCTAGCACAGAAAAATGATGATGAAATCAGTTTGAGACAAACATGCAACAAAATAGGATAATAAAATCTCACAAAAAAATGCTGTGTGTGTGTCTGGTTATCAATCTGCCCGCCAGACACAGAGGAGGAACAGAGCAGGGTGCAAGTGTCAAACTGGCCTGCACAAGATCACAGCTAGGAGCCTGTAATGGAGGGCGACAGCTCAGGCAACTGGAGGTTTTGACAGGTCACACATCGGACCTCCTAGACAGCACTGCAGTGATATCCAGCATCTATGCGCTACTTAGGAGGACAGTCCTCCAAGTTACAATCCGCATCGGCGATATGCGTGCTTAATTCAAAGTTAAGTTAAATTTGAAAGTGTCCCCAGAAGACAGAGTACCGAACAGCTGTGTCTTGTAGATTTCTGAGGTAAAGTCATGATGGCGGGGGAAGATTTTGTACCTGCACATAGCACAATTTCTTCCTATAAGTTTACTAAAGAGCATAGCAGGCAGCTTATATGTCCAAAATGAATAGATGTTCTCTGACCCTCGTGTTCTGGTTTTGGTAAAACCTCCCTCACGTGTTTTGGTTTTAGATCCCTATTTTTTTCCCTAAAATCACATAATTTGGTTCTTTTACTACATTATTATTAATCTCAATTGCATTAATCTCCAGTCATTTTTTGTCAAGTGACAAGAACACTGCTACCCCTCCTGTTTCTGTATGAGCAATGTCACTGAGTAATGTCACTGGAGACCCGAGAGTGACAAGAACACCGATACCCCTCCTGTTTCTGTGTGAGCAATGTCACTGGAGACCCGAGAGTGACAAGAACACTGATACCCCTCCTGTTTCTGTGTGAGCAATGGCACTGAGCAATGTCACTGGAGACTGACAAGAACGCTGCTACCCCTGTTTCTGTGTGAGCAATGGCGCTGGATCTCCTGGGGAGGGAGGTACTTATGGAATCCAAAACCTGCTGAATCCGACTACGCAACGTTGACGTTTTACCTCGATTCAGATCAGAGGACGCGCGAAAGTACCGAGCTGGCCCGCGAGTCTACTCAGATCCCCTAATTTCGGGTGGGCTCGGTTTACAGAAAACCGAGCCCGAGCATCTCTAGAAATTACCAAAAACAGCAACTTGTGTTATAGGATTAATGACGCTCACATATCCAGCACGATAAGGAGGACAGACATCTCAGATAAGTGGGGTGCAGATTTCTGTAGGATAAGAGGCTGCCTGTCCATATCAATGGAAAGCGAGTCTGTTGCAATATTTCCATTGTTTGCATCTCTTCAAACCCTTACGTCATGCCTGGCGAGGTGGGGACGGCCTGTACAATCTCATGTTGAAACATATTCAACGCAGACAAAAGTTAGCAATTAATGCAAGAGGGGGGTGTTCAAAAACCCAACTCCCAGCCTCCGCTCACCTTGTTTACAAAGGAACAATTTATCTTTAATTACTGTGAGGTGTCACCTAGCCTAGAAAAATAAATACACAATAATCCTTCGCAGACTGAAGCACTTATGCTGGTCACTGTAACATAGAGTGTGAGAGATGTTAGACAGACAGGGTGGGCGTCAGCTGTGATCCTGGCTGGCAAGCTGGCGGACAGCGAAACAAATATAGTGAAACATTCCAAGTCCCAGAATCCATGCCAGTCGGATGGTGGCAGTGCATGCTGGTACTTGTAGTTCCACATAACAGTGTTCAAAGCAGGTGTCTACATTTTTACATGGTGACATCGTAGTCACCATCAGCAAAATAAAATTTTTAAAAAGCCTTTAATACAGATATTACTACATTGCTTACTTGACTTTTTCTCTCAGTACTAATTTGAACCACCTATTATGTCCACTTTAGTCGTGTGGAAAATAAAAAAAGTTAAATGTCTCCCGCCCACAGATGACATCACGCTTATTGTCTCGCAGGGAAATACAGAAAGACAATGGAGGCGTAACACACCTTGCTCTACGGAGGGCATCACCAAACGACAACCCATTTAACGGTGAAATCTAGAGAGACCAGATCCCAGAGTCGGCAGGGTCGCCCCAAAAAAAAGGAGCATGTCCAAAAAGCTCTGTCTTATGTAAAAATTCACCAACAATACTCAAGAGTTCAGATAAAAATGTATTTGTTTCCCAAAAATAAAACCGTGCACAAGGCCGGGCTTAGAGTACAGAAATATAATACACAAGAGTCAGGAGGAAGCTCAATGGTAAACAAAGCTTCGAGCCGGTTCAACCTGTTTCCTCGTAACGTTCGTTTAGGCCACGCTGACTGTATATACAAGTCACTGCAAGGAGCACACGGTCGTATACAGAACACAGGAGCAGGCAGGCAGGATTAGCCCTGTATTGAACACTGATCAATAATATCTAGGTTTAAAATAAATAAATGCAATTAACCAATCGTTGTGTTCATTTAAGAAGCGTTCATGATGAGCTGGATAGATAACTATGTTAGATCTCCAATGAATTCATAACTTGGCTGGCACACTACCACATAGGACTGTATAGTTTCCTGGCAACAAGCTAAAAACGTATTAATTAATTGTTAAACTAAAAGATAAATCAGATTTATCAATATTGTATGGAGGGGGAAGATTTGCACTAACACAAAGCAACCAATCAAAGGCTGACTTTCATTGTTTAACTTGCATTACACACAACACAATAGCTCATTTCTGATTGGCTGCTTAGAGTTACTACACCTAAATCCATTCAAATTATATAAGCCACCTGCTTGAGTGTCTGAAAAAAATAAAACAAAAATAGGACTGAAACGTTATGTTTGCGACAGGGAATTACGAGGCCAGATCATAGTGACAATTAGCTGGTGTCAGCGGTGGGATGAAATTCTACATTTGCATATCCTTGCAGACACTAGCCTTGAAGTACACCACATGGGGGCAAATTCACCCCCAACTTGCAGCTTCAGTCAAATGGCTGTACGCCCAATGATCACCCACTATGATTTCCCGGCCTCAATTCCTTCACCCTCCCTGTATCTCGTCAGCACCCTCTTTAGTAATGTATAGATATAATACGAAATAGTGTATGAAAATGAAAGCTGCCAAAACCAGACATACTGCAAACCGAACGCGGTACATAAGTGGGCATCATCATTAAAAGGGTGTACAATTTAGATTCAAGTAGTGTATATTCCATTTTCTATACAATTCTACTCTGAAACTTCATCCTCCATGCTGTAGGAGGTCCCTGAAGAAGTCAGGCCCCCACAAAGGAGCATGAGATTTGGAGTAGGGCGCAAACAGAGCCGTTAGGTGGTCACTGCTTCAGGTCCTATTATTATTATTATCAATTATTTGTTAGGCGCCACAAGGTTTCCGCAGCGCCGCACATAGTACAAACAGTAGACTATACAGGGTATAACAGTACAGAACAATAAACAAAAAGTACCAATACTTCAGAAACTCCAGGCAGGCAGATGCAATAGACACGGAGCAGAAGAACGGGTAAGGAGACAGGAGGGAAGAGGGCCCTGCTCATACGAGCTTACATCCTAAGGGAGGGTTAAACAGACCAGGCACAAGAGGAGCCAGTTGAGGGAATGGGAGAGAGGGGAGAATGAGTGGAGGAGATGGGGGTAAAGTGGATGGGTGGTAGGCTTTGAGGAAGAGGTGAGTTTTGAGTGCACGTTTGAAGGAGCACAGAGTAGGAGAGAGGCGGATGGAGCGAGGGAGGTCGTTCCAGTGAAGGGGGGCTGCACGGGAAAAGTCCTGGATTCTGGAGTGGGAAGAGGTGATCAGAGTGGAGGAGAGGCGTCGATTATTGGCTGAGCGCAGGGAGCGGGCAGGAGTGTGAATGGAGAGGAGGTTAGAGATATAAGGGGCAGTAGAGTGGGAGAGAGCCTTGTAAGTGGTGGTGAGGAGTTTGAAAAGAATTCTGTAGGGGAAGGGGAGCCAGTGTAGGGCAAGGCAGAGAGGGGAGGCAGAGGAGGAGCGGCGTGAGGGGTAGATGAGTCTTGCGGCCGCATTGAGTATAGAGCGGATGGGGGAGAGACGGGAGTGGGGGAGGCCGGTGAGGAGGAGGTTGCAGTAATCCAGGCGGGAGATGATGAGTGCGTGTATGATGGTTTTGGTGGCCTCCTGAGAGAGAAAGGTCCTAGCGAGATAATAATTGGCGTCAAGACCCTGAAGGCGGCCTTAGCAGCATGGCGGAGCAAAAGGCGAAACATTTCAAGTCCGGAAAACAGACACAAATAAATAAAAAAAAAAGATTTATAGTCTTACGATATGAAATACCACATTATTTGGATACATTTAACGGAATGCATTTTGCTTTACAGTATAACATAATAAATATTCAGTTACCTAAACTTCTAAGAGCTTTACACATGTACACAGATATTTGCCAGCCTTTGCCACTTATAGCCACAAAACAGCAGAGGAAACCCCTACAGGCTAACCAGAGACTGTACCAACATTCTGGCCTTAAATGAGGATCATTTCAATGACGGCAATCGTGGTCCACAGCACTTTGATATAGTGTTTATTGCTCCCACAGAATGCTGACAAAACAAAGAAAAGAAAAAAAAACAAAACATTATAAACATTGTAGTTGCCTACATCTTAATAGAAAGCAGGACAGACAAAGACTCAAGCCTATGAGGCACTCAAAGGAACATTATATTGAAAACAGTAAATATTCCACACCAATATGATGCAGGGCTTATGTAGAGTCATAAAACCAGAGCAAATCAATGCCTATGGGATTTGCCAAGTCAGTGTGCTATTTTTAAAAAAGGTGGCTTTGATTAGGTTCAGAGAAATTTTTGCTATCAGCTTTTTGTTTGTCTACGGATTGTCCCAAAGTTTTTAAGTGCACGGGGGAATAGAAGTGCCGATCGCCAAGCAGGTCATTGGAACGTTGACACCAGCGGAGGTGCCGATCTTGTGGGAGACGGGAGACCTGCCTGCTATGTGATTATTAGTGAGGGAGGGGCTACGTGTTATATAGTGGAAGGAGCAGGGTCCCCAGCAGCACAGAGTATATCAGGATATGAGTGATGTGTTAGTGAGGACAGGGCTGCATGTGACATGGGCAGTGACATGATGTGAGGAGAGGAATGGAGGCAGCAGGAAGCCACAGACTGAGAGTTATATAGTGGAAGGAGCAGGGTCCCCAGCAGCACAGAGTATATCAGGATATGAGTGATGTGTTAGTGAGGACAGGGCTGCATGTGACAGGGGCAGTGACATGATGTGAGGAGGGGAATGGAGGCAGCAGGAAGCCACAGACAGAGTTATATAGTGGAAGGAACAGGGTCCCCAGCAGCACAGAGTATATCAGGAGATGAGTGATGTGTTAGTGAGGACAGGGCTGCATGTGACATGGGCAGTGACATGATGTGAGGAGAGGAATGGAGGCAGCAGGAAGCCACAGACTGAGAGTTCTATAGTGGAAGGAGCAGGGTCCTCCAGCAGCACAGAGTATATCAGGAGATGAGTGATGTGTTAGTGAGGACAGGGCTGCATGTGACAGGGGCAGTGACATGATGTGAGGAGGGGAATGAAGGCAGCAGGAAGCCCTCCATAAAAGTGGTTTTAATTTGCACCGAGCCAATTTTATCCTGTACATTTTACAGAACAGAAGAGTAAACGTTATAATAGGCCTTACACATTGACAGGGTACGTGTTCCCTTAGCCATTAGCTTGCCCCCATCATTCTACAGCTCACACACTCCACCAGTAATATGTCAGTCTGTGGTGACAAAAATGCTGGTAAAGAACCAAATACTTTTCTCCACCCTTTCAAGTGGTGTTTGTTTAGTGAAAGAGCTGCACAGTCTAGTGATAAATGAAAACAAGACCGGGAACAAAAAAAAAAAAAGGGGGGTGGATGGAAATTACTATTGTACATAACAAAAAACAGAGGAGAATAGAAGAGACAAAAAGCTCAAATGATAAAGCACAGCACAGATGTTTATAAGGCCCATTTTTGCGCACAGAGATTTGCCATACATATTTATGCCTAAAGTGGTTTTACTTTCTCTTTAAGACTAACCTGGCGATTTACCATAAAACAAAAAAAAGTTAAACAAGACATCTTTTTGGGACGATAATCAACACAGGGTGGGGCAAAGGAACGCTCTCGTTAGCTGCAGGGCATTACAGTAAATAACGAGGTGCATTATACAAAATAAGTAGGAGGGTTTGGGCTTTTAATTTACTTTTCTGGCATGCAAACAGCAGCCGTCTGAAAAAAAACGTATAAACTCTGTCCAAATTTTTCAAATGAATCGCGTCCTGATTGGCAGCAACAGAGAGACAAGTCCAATTGCCCCATTTCTCTCATCTTGAGGTTAGTAAGATCGGTCTTATGTAGTGCGACGAGCCGCCGAAGCTTGCTCAACAGGTTAGAGAAGGGCCGACCAGCTCAGACAATCCATATCTAGTATACTAATTTTATGTTCTACAAATTGCTACAATAAAGAGATAGATCTTTTACTAGCCATCCTCTAATGGGTTTACGACACCGTCCATAAAACTATTATCTTTTTATTGTGTTTAAAGAGGTTAAGACAGTATCATTACAAGAAACATTTCATGGTCAGGGAATCCACCAGACTAGCACAGTTCAAACGACTATCAGATCTTCAGAGAGAGCAACTATTTATTTTCAACAGTAGACATATCATACTTGCCAACTCTCCTGGACATTCCGGGACTCTCCCGCATTTCAGGAGAGTCTCACGGACTCCCGGGAGAGTATGGCAATCTCCCGCATCTGCCCACTTCCTAGTGAAGTGGGCAGAATTTGGTCCAAAATGCCGCAATTCATTGGGAATCGCGACATTTGGCACCGCCCCGCATGGGTCCCATTTGAGCAATCCACCCCATTAACACCAACTGGTACATGGACCCAATTCAAAACAAATCGGTCAACTACCAGCAGACTAAGTTGTTTTCATACGAATACGGAACGAAGGTGTATAATAAAATCTGAGACTCGGTTTGCATGTGAAACTACGTATGTGAGGGCTTAGCACACAGACGGCCATCCGATAGTCTGGTAAAACTAGTTCTCTTTCCTAAAAAGACCCTCAGGACAGAAAATCTCTTAGCAGGTCTTTGCCATCAGAAGCCGGATGTAATCCTAAGAGTTAGAATATCTGCAACCCTTTCCTCGCTTAATGGCATTGCCAGATTCAGCCTATTAAACCGGCTGGAATTCCTATGGTCATTTGATAGAGAGAGAGAGAGAGCACAGAATGGCACTTGCCCGTACCATCATAAACAATTCTATCAAACCATATGTACTTTACACCTATATAAATTTAAATCCCTGTATCACAATATATTCCTCTGATGCCAACTGTACTTTTTAAACTATAAAGTGCCACCAAGTGCCCTTCCACTAGTCTCTGAATCAGTGTTTCACGTGCTGTTGAAGCTCGGTAATAACCGTTATCACACAGTTCTCTGCCACATCAAATAACAACCTGTGCCACCATATACTGCTCCAACATAAAACCAACCGGCTGTTTCAAGCCTGAACACTAGAATCCATAGCTGTCCATGAGAGCCAGCGTAATCCAGTAATGGAGTCGCGCAATGAGACAAAACAGGGCACCAATCGCATTCACTCTTCTTGTGCGCACAGTAATTACATTTGTTTTTTTTTGTTTTTAAGGAGACGCAGTAAACAGCAACACTTATGGCTTTGGAGCAAATTCCAGCTAAAAATAATAACGTGAATTTTATTTGCAACTAGTGTTTTACTAAATATTCCACATTTCACCATATTTTTTCCCGCACACAAGAGTAAAAATGTCATCAGCCAGCATAATACAGACTAAATCACATTCTATTCCTGCAATTCATTTCATTAGATTGCCAATTTAAATAAAAAGCAAATATCTCCGGTCAGAGCGCAGCCGTTATAAATCAGATCCGTTACGGCGGCCAGGAGTAACTCAGAGGACAAGAGTCAGTAAGATTCCTGCCTTATAGCAGCTCCGGGAGAGATTATTAATGGCTGCTCCCTTGTTCCAATGCATCTCTCATGACCTTAAGTGCTGGTCACAAGAGAGAAAAACTTGCTTTACCTGGTCGGTCCCCACCTACCCTTTCCCTGTGTCAGGGTTATTTATCATCCTGCAGAGCTGAGGTGATAAAACACTACTTTCACTGGCCGACAACTTACAATTGTTTGACCAGGTTGTTTGTGCAGTCTGGTCCCCGATCGATTTGGAGGCGATACAAGGTCACACCCAGAAAACTCGGGCAGTCTCGTTGCAAAATGGCTATAGGGATTGCTAAGAAAAATAAAATTATTAAAATGCTCTACCTTAAAAAAATAAAATAAACATTTCTATACCCAGATACGATATAGTGTGAATAACATACACCTACTCAAAAAAAAAACCAGAGATATTACAAGTCTTGGCGTTCCATGACCACACAAGAAATGCCAAAATCATGCATAAATATTTTTTAATTTTATAGTAAGGGGGGAAATTATTTCTTCTTATGCACAAGTTCCGATACGGAACAAAGAAATTTGGTTTGCAAGAGGGGGATTCTCACATCCAAGTGTGTTTCACATTCACGAACAGTTACGCATTCCATCACGGAACACTTTCAGGATGAGTCATGTGACACACACTCTGCAAATATAAGAAGATATTTTACAGGATAGCTAATTATAGTCACGCCAGTTGTAGATCATCGAATGATTAATTCGGTCAACTTTTAGACTATTCCTTAGAAATTCTGTGAATAGGGACATATTTTACTGAAAGTTTACCTCATAAAAGATATTATTAAGGACCATCTGTCAAAATGCTGACTTCTGTCTTTTAGTATTTAGTAGATGGATTGAGGGGACGGGATCTTCTTGCACCAAATTGGGTATGACAAATGTGACCTAATTAAAAAACATCTTGATAAAAGGAGTCGCTTTAGGCCCTTGGCCTGTCAAGACCTCACAAGAGATAATGCCGACAACTGGCAACAAGAGGTTCTACCCGTCCTGTGAATTGGGAAACGCGAATAAAACGTGTTGCTGTATTTAAATCGCCGCAAATTTTAATATTTTCAAATTTAGCGAATCGATTGGCTTGTTCAGCTAAAGCAAAATAAAATGGCCGCCTCCACTGTATGAGCAACAGAGGACACTTTAACGGAGTGTGTACACGTTCAGGAATTTTCTAATTAACCCTTTCCAATCAAGAGGGGGGCAACCGCGTATCGTGCCGCAACGCGCTAATCCCTCCGGCAGTCCCGATTCAGATTTCTGCAAGTCCCCGCCTAAAAGCCCTCAGCACATTTTCAGATCATGAAAGCAAAAATAAGAATTATTACCGACCCTTTAATTATGAAAAACGTTTGGTCGGTCTTCTGCTGCAAGCCTGACGCATGCTGCAAAGTATGTAACTCTTGCCTACCTGGCCACATCAGAGAGAACAGCTTCATGGAGGACGTTAAACACATAAAGAGGGATTTTCTCCTCTCCAGCGCACACGCTTTCATACTCCACAAGCTAATGGTATTAGCAAGTTCCTTCTGCCCGCTGAGAAGACCTGAATAGGCCAGAGCCTGAATGTGTACAAACAGAGCCGTATTGCGGCGTAAATCACCAGACTTGCGGGGAGAACAGAGCGGCTCGGGCCTCCAGCAGAGACACTTGATTTGGAACAGCGTCTTCCTCGACGACCACATTCGGACTGAACATTAGCAGTTGTTTCAGTCTAGCGAACACTAGGAGAGGAGATCTGTAAAAAGCGGCTCGGGCGGAGAAGCCCGGTGGGGGAGAGACTACGCTCTTTTGTGAGGGGTTCTATAATTGTGGCTTCCACTCAAGGCAGAATGAAAAGTAAAAGAAAACACAGCGATTGTGTGCGCTAACAGCGGCTAAGCCCACCCAGGGCGCGCCTTTTATTCCCAGGTAGAACCTCTCAGAAATGATTAGATCCAGCCGGCTTTTGGATTCGGGAGACGGCCCCCTTTATTTCTCTATACATTGTTAATGGATGATGTGGGTATATCTTAATCCGCATAAAAAATATGTTATTTAAGAGGGGTTCCGACCATCAAAGAACTTGTATACAACCTTCCGCAACTGTTAATGGAAAAAACATAATTTAAGTAAAACAGCTGAGGAAAAGTTGCTTATTTTCATTGAAGGTGCACAAGACTGTTCTTTTGTGTTCCACATCTACTATTGTATCCAATCAGCAGGTTAGACCAGGCTGTTTGGTGTCAGACAGCAATGTATAGGATATGAAACATGTAAATTAATGTGATCTCTATTGTGGATGCTTTTTGTTTTTAGTTTAGAGCACCCTTGCCCCCCCAGGAAACACTCTTGCCCCCCATTAACCCCCAAAAAACACTTTTCCCCCCTGGAAACACCCTTGACCCCCCAGGAAACACCCTTGACCCCCCAGGAAACACCCTTGCCCGAGATAACGCGTGCAAAGCTTCTAAAAAGGTTTTCAAAATAAATATTTTTACAGTTTCACTAACCCTTGCCAATTCCTTATCACATTATAAGGTGCTACCACCATAACCAGAGGGGTTGCAGACAAAAATCATTCCGGTGTTGTGGTTTAGCATCTCAGTATATTTGAGTACTGTTATCAACCCAGCAAATGTGAACGTTTGAATACCTGACCTCTTAAGGAGGATGGTGTGAGCTGTAGTGCAGAACGGGCTCAGGGGTTAAGCTTGTCCAACCAGGATAAAACTGAAGACTGGAACAGAGCCCTGTTTTGACAAATGAAACGATTACACTGCAATGAAAACGCAAAGTGTTTGCATTGTTACTTTACAAACAGCCTCTCCCTCTTTTTTTTTTCACCCCCATTTGCAAACACGACGCAGTGTAGAAATGAACAGGGATTTTCTTATGCTAAAAGGACACACCGACTTTTTAGAAATGGCTGCCCGGGTGAGAATGCAAATCTCCCTGCTAATCAGTTCACAACGGAGGCAGCTGGACCTATATTCACGGGAATATAGCCTATCCATTCAGTAGGAATAGCGGATATCATTAAAACACGAAGCATTTTGTGCAGGTTTCCTCAGGGACGTCACCAATGAATACCGGTTCAGCTCAAAAACAAAATGGCTGCCTCCACTTTACATGATCTCAAGTTCCAGCATGATTTTACCTCAAGATGGAGCGAAATGCTTGAAAGGGGTTAAATATAGCGTCAAGACCCCTTTTCCTCCATGGTCTCCGAAGAAACACATTAAAACACGAGAACCCATTTGCCCCACAGACTGTCATTTCTTGTCCATTCACATTCCCAGGACTTCCAAAAGTCTGAAGACACCTAGGCGATCATAAAGAATAGAGGCTGCGTGGGTTTCTACCTCAGACAAAGCACTCCAGTCATACAATTTATTTTCAAGGACTATTCAGGCCTACTGTCTACCTATATTACGGAACGGAATTGGGGAGGACATTAAAAATTCATTTTTAGTCCTGTCATTTTTAGTCTTGTGATAGGCAGAATTATACATTTTCGCGAAAGACAGATTATTGGAATAAGACGGAACGGCTTCTGCCAAAACATTGCGTCCTTCTGTCGCCTAACAAAGGAACACCACTCACAGATCAGTGCTCTGGCTTGAATCAAAATATACAGCGACCATATTTACCAATCGGATTGCACCCCGTGCCATACCTTGTTTGACGAAGTGAACACATGACTTGAAACGGATTTAGATCACAGAAAATTCTCTGCACCACAATTGTGACCATCTACCAGACTATCCACCTGCGCACCCTGCCACATAGCCTAGTGGCTCCTTATGATGACTTGGTTATGCTCTTTAAGGACACCCTTCCCCAACTTACAACGAAGGATGCCATTTTGTAGGCTTAACCAACAAAAGGAAGTAGCTTATTAATGGCCTTAGTAATTAACACATCGCCACACGTGCAAACGAGCCATTAATAGCCGCAGTCAGCCTTGACCATAACCGCTGGGAAGCACCATTATTCGTGTGGGGTATAGGTCAGCATTGGCGCACCTCTCGGGAATAAGTTGGATGAATTGCAAAGCAGCAATTGGATGGGGAGGGGGGGGGGGGAAAGCAAATTAAAAACACACCAGCTTCACTTTGTATCCAGGGAAGACTCTCGGTCACAGTCACACGAATTTATCAGGAGATTATCCCTTGAGCGGAATGCAAATCAGCTGCAAACATTCCACACAGTAATAAGAGGAACATTTCTCCAGATAGACACAGAAGGAAGGAAACAGGAATCCTTTATCACGGCAGCCCGACATACCCTGCCATTGTACAGATGAATAAGAGCCACTTGCAAGGAGCCCGCTTCTGTACGTCTCAAAAGCTTATCACAAAAAATAGTCAGTAAAACGTTGCATTTTACATTCATTTGACAATATAGGCTCTTCAGGTATCTACCAGGGAAGCCGTAATGTCAGCATTAGCCAGATAAGCAACAATAGGCATAAAATCGATCAAAACTTGCCACAATAAACGTCTCGAGCACTCTAGATATTACATGCTAAATATATTTAACATTTCCATTAGATATTTGCACACAGTCCGTACTAAACAGAGTTTTAGCAAACAATAAGACCAAGCAGGACCCCAGGTCCCGAGGAAGCACCCTTGCTCGCTCCGAGGAAGCACCCCTGCTCGCTCCGAGGAAGCACCCCTGCTCGCTCCGAGGAAGCACCCCTGCTCGCTCCGAGGAAGCACCCCTGCTCGCTCCGAGGAAGCACCCTTGCTCGCTCCGAGGAAGCACCCTTGCTCGCTCCGAGGAAGCACCCTTGCTCGCTCCGAGGAAGCACCCTTGCTCGCTCCGAGGAAGCACAATTGCTCGCTCCGAGGAAGCACAATTGCTCGCTCCGAGGAAGCACCCTTTTTCACTAATCACCCTAAATATTCACCTCAATTATTTATTTCCCATAACATACTTATCCACTCTATGGGTATTAGCTGAAAGTTCTATGACTTCTAATAGCCATAATAATTTATACCAAAGGGTTAATTGTCGCATATATTATTAAGAGAGAGTCTTCATTATACCGGGAAGTGATGGGGTAATTTTTTTTCCCTTCTTGTTACGACAAAGCAAATAAATGGGGGTGGGACGTGATTTCTGTGTTTTTTATTTCCTAATTAACACTCTTGAGATATAAAGTCAAACAAGAAATGCTAATTATCCTGGAAAAGCCTTGAGTCTGGAATTAGTAAGAGAAAATTAGTATACCACCGAAGTGAGCCATATTATAGGCCGCGTTGGCGATCCCAGAATATCGCAGACTATTATCGGCTTTTTCCTGAAATCAACTATTAAACAAGGGACTAGGCAGAGGTCCACATGTATATGAAGCCATTGTGTGTGTGCCACACAGTGGTATTATTAATGTGGACCTGAAAAGGACACGTGGACCTGTCATTTTACACAATGTAAGAAGCCATTTTGGAGGCTAAGCCAATAACTCCCAGAAAGCAGCGGCCATCTTGAAAACCGGACACTTGTATCATCGTTTATTCCGGAGATTATAGGGAAATAATGGACTACAAATTGAGAAGAACAGAGAAGTGGGATTAAGAAGGGAACATAAAAGTATCCTAAATAATTGAACAGAAGCACAAAAGGATAGCAATGAATATATGTTGAAATTCATTGGCATGAGTGTGTTGGGTTCCACCGATTGAGAAGGTAGCAACCCTAGGCCCTATAATCAGTTCACAAAATGGCTGCCTCCAATGGCAGCGAGTACTGTTTAAAACATTATTAGGATTTGTCTAAATGACTTAAAATCAGATAGGGAGGGGCAATTAGCTGCCCCATAACACCACTGGCGGGCGCCATCTTTCTTTAGGGGAATTTGTCTCCGTTGCAGAAAATGCCACAGACACCAGGCAGGTGCTGCTTGGAAAGAAGGGTAAATAATTAAATAGGAGAGCATTTCAAACAAAGTCACGTGAAGGTTGTTGCAATAGCGAGCAGCCACCAGTGAGGTTTCTTTTAAACTCTGCAGGGGTTACCTCCTATTCTGGTAACCCCTGCAGTGGTTTTCCTTTCACAGAAAGGTGATCACAGCTTAGACGGACCTCAAAATAAAGATCACTATGAGGAGCGCCGTTTCCAAACTCTGTTCGAGCACAGAACACGGCTTACTCAAGTTAATTATCTTTGCCGATAGCAGGCCTGCCTCACTCCGGGGGTTGTAAAACTACAAGCCCCAGCATGCTTTGCCAGTTGACATGCAGCTGATAGCTGGCAAAGGATGCTGGAGCTTGTAGTTTCACAACACCCTATAGGGTAAATTCGGCCCTGGTTATTGGCAAACTAGGCAGTTGCCTAGGCCAGCACCGTTGGTGGGGCAGCTAAAATGCTGTTTTATGTCAAAATGAATTTACATTGATCAGGTTAAGATTATTACCTGGTCTTTACCAGCCATCTACGTTCACAGTAATTAAAATGTATTTTCATTACAACTCCTTAGGCCAGCCTCAAAAGACGCATAAGTTAGTAAAGCTACAACAATGGGGCCCTGCACCACTTGACGCGTCGCTGATCCTGGTATACAGTTTCGTTATACGTGGCGTTGGGTCAAGTGGTCTGGAGGTCTTTGTGAAAACTGGCCTGTCATTGACCCAGTGACAATAGAGCCAATATGTCCTAAAGGTAAAGTGGGTTTATATTACCTCCACACGTCTAGTTTCTAAACACCGGTTGCAGGACAACACCAAACGTTTAAAAGTAAACAAGTTCTCTCCTATCACAATGACGTCACTCGTTCTTAGCCCGAGTATAGGTGCAAAGCACAAGATGGCTGCCTCCACTGTGACCATGACCTCACGCACCAGTGTTGCCCCCTCATATTGCTTCAGCCCACAAAATACAGAGTTGTCAAGATTCAAAAATAAAATTCCCAGGAACAAATATTGAAATCCTGAGGTTGGCCCTGAAAGTGAGGGCAGTTGCCAGTTACAAAAATGGCCGCTTCTTTGGAGTGCAAGCCATGGATACACGATACTGGGAGAGACGTCACGGCGGCTTTCAGTCAGCTTTAGGCCACGACTGTAAAAGTGAGGCCTAAGCCAGTTATTAATCGTAAAGGCATGAATAGATGGGGAGTTTTAAAGTGAGCATGTTGATTTTTTTCCCCGGGAACATGCTGGGATATGTAGTCCCCCCTCCACCGACAGCTGGAAAGCCATTATTGCTTAAGACGTATACAATAGATCTACCGAAAACAGATGCTCAGGATGTGTTAGTCACATGGCCATTTTTATTACACCACAAACTGGGCTGGTTCTGGGTTTTGAAAGGTGACCACATCTGTACTAACATAGCAACGAATATAACAACCTCCCCCCCAAGATGTGAGACATAGCACAGGGAGCATAGAAGAAGCCTGGTCAATGATTAAGGCTGGCTTTTGTCTGTAGATCACTCCTAAAGAATGAAGGATCCCCCTCCAGGGTAGCCGACTCATTAATTAACCAGGTGCCTGTAGGGGGATACAGTCTGTTCTGGCTGCAAACTCTCTACTGCCGTCTTTTGCCAGTCGTCTTAATGACTCAAAGCATCATCCTACGTAATCATACACAAACAGCACCAGTGCCACTGTACCCATCACCCCCAATCACTTCCAAAATACGTCTGCATCTGCCTGGAATGCAGTAGGTCTAGCAGGGGGAGGATGAGGGCTGTCATCCATAAAACTGCAAAGTGACTGGAGTTACCATTTAAAACGTTGCTCCACTGATATCTAAATGCAGAGGATGTGTAGTGTATTCATATATAGCTAATATACAGCTAAAAGCGTATAATATATTCTCTCGTAATGATGTACAAAGACCAAAGAGTACAGTATATAGGGTATAAATTCATTACACGGCATTTATAGAACTATCCTTGGAATTACATTTTTGGCAATAATGACACAACATATGCGGAGAGCTATGGTTGATACATTGGCACGTAAAATGTGGTGCAAGACAACAGCAAGTTGCAGTACAGAATAAATATAAAAATATATATATATATATATATATATATATATATATATATATATATATATATATATATATATATATATATATATATATATATATAGTATCCCCCCCCCCCCCCCCAAGACTGCCCCTCATTCTGCAAGGTCTGTACTGTTTACCAAGTACATGTGTTGTGCCACAATCATTTTTAGCAATTGTCACACGCCAATGTCAAAATTAGAGAGCAGCTGTAACTTCTGTCAGCATTTCCAGTCCCAAACACAGCGAAAGCTTCAGCAAGGCAGGGGTACTAAACCGTTGTTTAACTTAACTTACATCCAGTATCCCAGCATATACTGCTTGTCCTTTATGGCATAAACATGCTTCAGCTGGTTTCACTCACTGCATGGGGTCAAAGAGGGCCATCAATCGGGTGACTTTGTAATAGTTTCCAACCCCCATCCAATTCCTGCTTCCATCTTTCGTGAAGTTCAACCATCAAAACTCTAGTTTTCCGGCTAATGCCTCTCCCCTTGGACCAGGCCGGTCCCAGAACACAAACACCATGGAAATAAACAGGACTTATATGAAGAAAAATCACATCTAGGTGTGTTCTCATTTGAATTTCCACAGTTTTGTTATACATTCTATCAATGAGGTGTTAAAAGCAAGGGGGGAGTTACTTATTAAATACATACATTTTATTTTCAAGCTTTGTCAAACAAAACTGCTGAGCAGAGGAGAACACAGCTGCTGCAGAACCTCTTACAAACAACAAGCCTCGCTCAGCAGGAAGTCCACAGGGATCTGAGGGTTGCGCATCGCAAGAGGTTCTGAATCAGCCGCACAAAGGCCGCAATCTGTACCTCTCCTCAGACAATGAAGCCTAAATAATGATAAATGCATTTTCTCTGTGACAATTACATCCGTGTCGGTCTGGGTAGCCATTGGCTACTTCTCCAACATTGCAAAATTTACATATCCTACCCGGGCCCCCCCAAGTTTTATCATCTAAAAACGTATCTTATATAGATTTGCAAAGTTTATATGTGCAAACTGCCTAAATGTCCAATCTCATGTACACATATTGCTTTACTGGTTCATCCAAATCCATTACAGCCATTTATAACTAAATAAAATAGGCCTTTAGCTTGCCACCCCCCAAACACCCTGTTCAGTCCTTTCTACCCCACGGATAATTCCAAATATAATAAAATAATAATAATTGCATTGTCACATTACCAGAAACCCAACAATTTGCAGACTGCCCACCAAACCACTATCACCTACCTATATCTGATTTGCAGTTAAGAAGACAGTGTCTTTAGCACCTGTGCTGTGATTCAGATCTTTACAATGTAAATGGCTGTCTGTGTACCTTATTGTTAATAATTAACATGCTCCCATTGCCCAGACCATGTACATTTATCAACCCAGGGACATTAATCTGAAATTAAACACAACAAAGGGCATCGCCTTAACAAAAATATATATATGATCCACTAGAGACAAGTCAAACAAAAGTCTAGAAACAGCAAAGCAGGATTAGGTTAAAAAAAATTGTGCAAAGGGCAGTTCCCTTCCTGCACCAGCCCCCAGGGGCAGCTGCCTTCCCACCGGCCTGCTGCATTAGGAAACTCCGAGGCTGCATGGGGCCTGCTGGTGGGATGGAGGGAAAGGTCTTGCAAGACGGGTTTATTAAATAATTAACCCCACCTAGCAAAGCCAGGAAGCAAGTGAGCCCTAAATCCTCAGCTTGTAGGAGTGAATCCAGCTTCCACCTTCCCATGTGCAAATCATGGATCTAACAAGAAATGTGGAATCCATTAGATCTCATTTCTGCACAGTCAAACCCCTGAATCAATAGAGTGCAGCAGTCAGACATCAGGGACATGTATAAAGGGTGGATCTGGTAGATCACACCCACAGAGGGATCCCATCAGCAGTGGATCTCCTCCCAGAGATCAGAGAATGGTCTTCAATCAGATCACTTACAAAAATGTATCAGATCAGTGTTACAATGTATCCATACACACTAAACACCACCCACCCCCCCTGATCTCCAGCCAACTCAGCCCAGACCCCCCAACAAGTGCTAAAAACACAAGAATGAAATTGCAGATTTTCTGCAGCTTACCCCAAGCAGCTAAGGAAAGTCCCAGGCATGTGCAGAACCCAATCCAAGGATCACTTCTTGGGGGGGGGAGGGAAGCAGGACTGTAGCTGTTTAAAAAAAAAAAGAAGGAGGGGGTTGTAGAGTCTCCTTTTGTATCAGGAAGCTTTTGTCTCCCAGCATTGTAATAGAAAAATCCACATTTTGCAGATGGAGAGGGTAGAAGTGAGAGAGAGACACAGCTCCCAATCCTGTGTTTAAGGGGTGCAGGATCCCAGATGCAAATGCAGAAATGGAGGTATATTTCCAAGCAGGTCTGTGTGGCATAGACAGTGATCCCTTAGATATATGTGCTCACAGTTCTATGTCTCTCCAAGCTGTGAGTATGCAGCTTCTACACCTCTATGGCTGTTCCAGAGGACAGCCCTCTCCTCCCACTATTCCTCCTCCTCCTCCCCTGCCCTCTCACCATTGTCTAAGATTAGACTGCCATATCCCCTTTCTTTTTTTAATGCATTGCTGTTTCAAGGGATACAGACCTTGGAGCTTTTCCTTGATCTTATTATCCCTCTTGCTTTGTGCTGTTTGTTTCCAGTACAGTGGAGTGAGAATAAAAACAGATTATTTAATACAATTACAGACCATTGTGGTGGTCTGATCCTACTTCCTGGTATAGTACCTGTTTTTCCAAATACACATATATGCTGATGCGATTTGCTTGCATTTTATGGTAGCGTGCACTGTCTTTGCATTTTAGTAAGATTGAAAATAAGAACCACGTATGTCGAATATATAAAGACTTTGTGAGTTTTTTTGGCTGCTACAGTATCTTTTTCACTGGTGCTATTTAAAATCTACAGGTTTATCGTTTTATTCTAATAGCTATCGGGTAAGCTTTTAATAACGCTGTTAGCGTCAATAGTTCTCTTATGGCAATCGTGAAACAGGCCAGGTCTTAATTATTTCTCCTGTTTAGTATGACTGGGGCTGTTAGAGTGTTAGGTATTGCCTTCATGTGCTAAAGAGGAGAATATGTTTCAGATAGCCTATTAAAAATATCCTTAAGCCCTACAAATTTTTAAGTACATGTCCAAATGTCAACATTAGCCAGGATGGATATTTTTAATTGTGGTCAGTGCAGAATGCAACAGTGAAAATAAAGATTAAAAAGAAAAAGTTCCCCAAGCTAGCCACAGTCTGGCCAAACAAGTGGTGGTATCAATAGCCTGTAGGCCTTTTTAGACCATATTAGACGTAAATCTCCACTTGTGTGTCTTTAAATGAGGTCACACTACAATAAAAATTCAGATTTGGCTAGTTCCTCTGTAAATGACTGCAGATCAAGTGAAAGTGGATTGACCTGTCTCCTACACACACTAGAGGCAGCCATTGTATGTACTGAAACAACATTTAGCATATCAATGTGCCAAAATACATTCTTTTCACGCTCAGGAAGTAACAAAACCCTTGGTCTACTCACTTGTTATTTCCCACCTTGACTACTGTAACCTCCTCCTCTATAATCTGTACTGAACGCTTGTGGCTAGAGTAATCTACTCTCACCATTCCTCATTCGTTGCCACGCTCTGTAAATCCCGTCACTGGTGCCCCATTGCTTCCAGGATTCAATTTAAGCTGCTCACTCTCTCCTTCAAGGCCCTAACTAATACTTCCCCACCATACATCTCTCACCTCGTCATGAGATATACTCCAGCTCGACCACACCATACTGCTTCTGACCTTCAACTCTCTTTCCAATTTATAACCTCCTCCTACTCCAATCTCCAAGACTTCTCCCACGCTGCTCCCCACCTATGGAACTTCATGCCTCGCCTTACCAGACTCTCCCCCCAACCTACAAACCTTCAAACGCTCTCTCAAAACTCCCCTCTTCATGCTTGCCTATCCTCTCCTAGACCCTCTTGTCCCTCTACTTCCTCCATCCACCACATCCACTCGTGCCCTATTTGCACCTAATATCTTTCCTAACCCCCTCCCTCTAGAATGTAAGCTTTCACGAGCAGGCTCTTCACTACTTTATCTTGCATTTCTGTCCACTTTGCACGACCCCGATGTTATGAATTAAGCTGAATATTGTGCTATATATTCACTCACACGCCTGGAATTCTAATCGGAATCCGTGATAGCTGTAATTAGTGGCTTGTGACAATCCATGCTTGTGTTATTATGCTTAATTGTGTTCATGTATCTGTTACTTTGTTTATTATGTTCATGAACGTTCTATCTGTAAGATGTACGTATGGAATCTGTGGTGGCCTCTAAATCAGCAATGATTTTGATGATGATGATGTGCCTCATACTTTGTGTGCTTGACCTGATTCGCTTCTGATCTTCACTAAATTTACTCCGCTTTCCTCAAACTATCCTGTCCCTGAACTGGCTGCCTCTTTCTACAACAAAACACTCACTGCAGCAATAGACAACGCAGCTCCAGCCACGTATAGTCTCCGACGATCCAAACCCCAACCATGGCCCACCAAACCAGACCCTCTACCTGCAAAACTGTTCCAAAGTCATCTTCATTCACCATAAATTCGTCCCTTCATCTTACAACACTTCCTGTTCACTTGCTAAGCGAACATACTTCACTTCTCTAATATCCACCCAGTCTTCTATCCCCCGTCGCCTCTTTGCCACATTAAACTCGTTTCTTTGCCCACCTGCACCACCTCCTCCTTTCTCCACCACAGTTTATGATTTTGCCACCTAATCCAAATACAAAATCTACAACATTGGACAAGATATTTCCTGCACACTACACCCACCTTCTCCTACAACCTCCAATCTATCCTTGGTTCATTCTCACCAGTAACCTAAGTCTTTGCACTGATCTTATCATCTCACCCGACAACATGGCTCCTCGACCTAATTCCCTCCAAACGTCACCATTCCCTCTTCCCAACTGCATAGCCGCCTCTAGCTCACCTCTTCAACCTTCCTCTCTTCACTGACATATGTCCATCCAACCGGAAACAAACCATCGAACATTCCACTGAGACTGCTCTCACAAAAGTGATCGATGATCTACTTACAGGAAAGTCTACGTGTCACTTCTCCATACTCATCCTCCTGTGCCTCTCTGCTAATGTCAACAATGGTGATCAGGCTCTTCTCCTGCACACCGTTCACTCCATTCACCTGCATTACACAGTTGTTTCCTGGTTCACTTCCTACCTATGGAACCGCTCTTTCAGTGTCTCTAACTCTGGCACATCCTCCACACCATTCTTATTATCTGTTGGGGTCCCAAAAGGCTTTGTTCTTAGCAAGTGGACTAAGAACCTTTCTCCCTGCACACCTCCTCTCTTGGTGAATAAATTTGTTCATTGGGCCTCCAGTACCATATCTTCACTGGCCACAACCTAATTTTCCTCACCTCTCCCCTTCTGTAATTTCTTGGGATTCCAACTCCCTCTCTATTATCTCCACAAGGAGGCCCCATCGCTACCTAAAGTTTAACATGTTCAAAACAGAGCTAATCATGTTTGCTACTCTCAACATCACCTCCACCCCTCAAATCTCCCTCACCGTCAATAACAGAACAATTTTGGTGACAATTTTGGTGACTTGGTGACACACTTGACTCCACCTTCTGCTTTATCCCTCACATCCAGTCTAGCTGGCAGTCCTGTCTCTTCCACCTTCAAAATATTGCTAGAATATGCCCTTCTTGTTACCCAAGATGCTACCAAAACTATTCTCCATTCTCTCATCATCTACCTCCTCGACTATTGCAACTTCCTTATATCTGGCATTCCCCTCACCCACTCACGATCCCCTCGTCAATCTGTCCTAAATGCTGTTGCAAGACTCTTCTTCCGCTCTTGACGCTCCGCTCTTCACTAACGCCTAGTGTTCTCCAGAATCCAATTCTATTTACTCACCCTTGCCTCCACAACCCTCAACACCACCACCCCTGCATACATCTCAAATCTCGTCTCAAAATACTCTCCCTCATGCCCTCTTAGATCTACCTCTGATCTGCACCTTGTCTCGTCTCTGGTAACCACCTCTCACTCCCGCCTACAAGACTTCTCCCGTGCTGCTCCCCAATTATGGAATTCCCTACCACACCCAACTAGACTTTCCCACAGCCTTCAAATCTTTAAATGCTCTCTGAAAACCTTGCTCTTTGCTTGAATGCCTGCTTTTATTTTGTCTACCTTGAATGCCCCCCTCTTAATGTGTGCCCTGTTTTCCTTACTGTCTGGCGCTGTGGATCACTGTGTCACCTTACAAAGCAACAGCAATTTTAATCACAATAATTTATAGTCTGGGTTCTCTTGTGTATTGGTTCAGCTCACACAATTACTGTCAGGTCTCCTGCCACAGTGCTGTCAGTAATTCTTAGTAAAGGGGCCGCTTCTATTGGCATATACCTTCACATACACTGTTTGAAGGACTGTATTGGGCCATTGATCAATTTTGATGGACTAGAACTCTTTAAACTACTATTTCAAACACAACCTAAAAAAAAACATATAAAGAGAATTATCCTCTCTTTGCACATTGGCAAATGTGATCTCCGTTATATTTCTTACATAGTGAAATCTTCACTTAAGGGCTATATATTTTCTCAAGGCTCAATAATTATTTCACATACATTTATCTGTGTGTAATGCCCCCGAGATATGTATGCTTGTGAAGTGGTTCCCTTAGTGGCTTATGGAGAGCATTCGAGGGAGTCAAGTGTTTTAAGTGTGACTAGTGTGTCCCGCTTCCATTCAGGCGTTCCTAATTAGACCTAGAGACATTGGAGACATAGCAAATGGTATTGAAGGGAAAGTATGCCTTTTTGCAGATGACACAAAGATATGCAACAGGGTAGACACACCAGGAGGGGTAGAACAAATGATTAATGATCTAGGTAGACTAGATGAATGGTCAAGAGAGTGGCAACTACAGTTTAATGCCAAGAAATGCAAAATCATGCACTTGGGTCTCAAAAATCCAAAGGCTAAATATAGTATTAATGGAACAATAATGGAAACTACTGAGGAGGAAAGGGATCTAGGAGTCACTATTTCAGTTGACATAAAGGCAGGTAAGCAATGAGGAAGGCAAGTCAGATACTTGGTTGCATAAGGAGAGGAATCAGTAGCAGAAAGAAGTAATAATACCACTGTATAGGTCATTGGTACGGCCTCATCTAGAATACTGTGTTCAGTTCTGGAGGCCGTATCTCCACAACTATATAAATACATTAGAGACTGTACAAAGATGGGCAACTAATATGGTGCATGGTCTACAGCACAAAACTTACCCGGAAAGCCTAAAAGATCTTATTATGTATAGTTTGGAGCAGAAAAGGGAACAGGGGGAACATGATAGAAGCTTTCAAATATATCAGGGGTTATAACAAGGTGCAGGAGGGAAACATTCTACAAAGATAGACAAGTATTTGAACACGAGGACATGTACTGATACTGGGGGGAAGAGAAGTATTAGAACACGAGGACATGTACTGACACTGGGGGGAAGAGAAGTATTAGAACACGAGGACATGTACTGACACTGGAGGGAAGAGAAGTATTAGAACACGAGGACATGTACTGACACTGGAGGGAAGAGAAGTATTAGAACACGAGGACATGTACTGACACTGGGGGGAAGAGAAGTATTAGAACACGAGGACATGCACTGACACTGGGGGGAAGAGAAGTATTAGAACACGAGGACATGTACTGACACTGGGGGGAAGAGAAGTATTAGAACACGAGGACATGTACTGACACTGGAGGGAAGAGAAGTATTAGAACACGAGGACATGCACTGACACTGGGGGGAAGAGAAGTATTAGAACACGAGGACATGTACTGACACTGGAGGGAAGAGAAGTATTAGAACATGAGGACATGCACTGACACTGGGGGGAAGAGAAGTATTAGAACATGAGGACATGTACTGACACTGGGGGGGAAGAGAAGTATTAGAACACGAGGACATGTACTGACACTGGGGGGGAAGAGAAGTATTAGAACACGAGGACATGTACTGACACTGGGGGGAAGAGAAGTATTAGAACACGAGGACATGTACTGACACTGGGGGGAAGAGAAGTATTAGAACACGAGGACATGTACTGACACTGGGGGGAAGAGAAGTATTAGAACACGAGGACATGTACTGACACTGGGGGGAAGAGAAGTATTAGAACACGAGGACATGTACTGACACTGGGGGAAGAGAAGTATTAGAACACGAGGACATGCACTGACACTGGGGGGAAGAGAAGTATTAGAACACGAGGACATGTACTGACACTGGGGGGAAGAGAAGTATTAGAACACGAGGACATGTACTGACACTGGGGGGAAGAGAAGTATTAGAACACGAGGACATGTACTGACACTGGGGGGAAGAGAAGTATTAGAACACGAGGACATGTACTGACACTGGGGGGAAGTAGGTTCAGAGGAAATGTGAGGAAAAACTACTTCACAGAAAGAGTAGTGGATAAGTGGAATATCCTCCCATCAGAGGTGGCAGAGGCTAATACAGTAGAGTAGTTTAAACATGCTTAGGATAGACATAAGAATATCCTTATACAAAAATAAGGGATCAAATAAGATTTAAGGTTACCATAGGTTAATAAAACAATGGACAGACTAGATGGGACAAGCGGTTCTTATCTGCCGTCAAATTCTATGTTTCTATGTTAGAGTAAGACTCCGACCCTGCGAGCCGGCCAGTCAGGTTGTCAAGTCGAGTCTGATCACGCTCCCAGTCTATATTCTAATGCTGGGTACACACTACAGAAGATTTCGCGATATCGTTATAGATTATACCAATGACTGAAAGTCCCATGTTTTACACCATTTACCTTCAGATCTGCGTTCTTCATCTGTCATAACCATCATCTGAAAACATGGTGAACTCTGCACACTGCATAGAGAACTATGGACACTGCTGGTCGTGAGTACATACACACTGCAGAATGGGAACGACATTGCTCCATCTTTGACCAAGATTCTTAGTCCATTTATAAAATCAATTTAAACAATCTGATGTGCTTTAGAACGATAATCGTTCATCGTTAGAGCGTACACACTAAAGCGATATTGGGCCGAACGGTCGTTTATAGTGTGATTGGTCCGATAATCAGATTAGCGGACGTGATCTATTTTGTATCTATTTTCCAATTGGGAGATATGTGCAACAATGAGGTCGAAAGGCCGGATCTGATATGGCTGTAGATATCGAACATTCTCTGACAACTGGATCTTCCATCCTGCCTTACCGGATTTTGATCGTATGATCACCCAATTTTCCATACATGCTGTCATGTCTATATACCACCCAACTGTCCCGAGTTCGGCAAGATTGTTCCGATTCAGGGTAACTGCCCAACCCGCCCCCCACAACTGCAATGAATATTGGAATGTGGCCTAGTGGTTAGTACTTCTGCCTCACAGCACTGGGGTCATAGGTTCAATTCCCGACCATGGCTTTATCTGTGAGGAGTTTGTATGTTCTCCCCATGTTAGCGTGGGTTTCCTCCGGGTGCTCCGGTTTCCTCTCACACTCCAAAAACATACTAGTAGGTAATTGGCTACTATTAAATTGACCCTAGTCTCTCTGTGTGTTAGGGAATTTAGACTGTAAGCTCCAATGGGGCAGGGACTGATGTGAATGAGTTCTCTGTACAGCGCTACGGAATTAGTGGCGCTATATAAATAAATGGTGATGATAATGATGATGAACTTCCTTGTAGGCCTAATTTGGCCTAGGTCCTTGTGCTACCCTCCCACCCCCCTCTTCCCTGTTTTTTTCATCCCTGGGGTTTGGTGTTTGTATCAGACCTTGTTTCCAGGATATTAAATTGATTCCTCTATTACTATCAACTGTCTATTTTTCACATTCCACCACGCTGTACAAATTAACTACTGAGACACTACGCTCACATTTGTCCGCTTCACAGCCTGCTCACTGACAGACAGGCAACTGATTATAGCAAACACTGAATTTATTACTCCGCAAAATAGACTGGAAGCGATAGCTGCATTGTACAGTGCATTATTCTAGATTAACTGTGGGTGGACGCTACAGGGGTCCAATACTTCTCTTTTATATCTTAGGTCATAGTTTGCCGAATTTTAGTTTATTAACTTATGTATAGATCTGCAGATCATTTTTCTTTTACCGGTAACCCCTTTAGAGAGCTGCAAAACATTGCCCTCTTTGTTTTAAACTCTCTTGAGATCTGCAGAACATTGTGCTCTTCTAATTAGCCTCTTATGATCTGCAGAACACTACACTGTTCTAACTTCTTTAAAGATCTGCAGAAGATTGTGCTATCCTAACTAGCCTCTCTTGAGATCTGCAGAACACTGCCCTGGTCTAACCTCTGTAGCAATCTGAAGAACATTGCTGTATTATAACCTCTTGAAGTCTGCAGAACATTGTGCTGTTCTATCCTGCCTCTTTAAGATCCGAAGAACGGTCTAACCTCTCTTGGGGTCTGCAGAACATTGTGTTGTTCTAACAAGCCTCTGTAGAGATTTGCAGAACGGTCTAACCTCTCTTGAGGTCTGTAGAACTTTGTGTTGTTCTATCCAGCCTCTTTAAGATCCGAAGAACGGTCTAACCTCTCTTGGGGTCTGCAGAACATTGTGTTGTTCTAACAAGCCTCTGTAGAGATTTGCAGAACGGTCTAACCTCTCTTGAGGTCTGTAGAACTTTTGTGTTGTTCTAACAAGCCTCTGTAGAGATTTGCAGAATGGTCTAACCTCTCTTGAGGTCTGTAGAACTTTTGTGTTGTTCTAACAAGCCTCTGTAGAGATTTGCAGAATGGTCTAACCTCTCTTGAGGTCTGTAGAACTTTTGTGTTGTTCTAACAAGCCTCTGTAGAGATTTGCAGAATGGTCTAACCTCTCTTGAGGTCTGCAGAACATTGTGTTGTTCTAACAAGCCTCTATAGAGATTTGCAGAACAGTCTAACCTCTCTTGAGGTCTGCAGAACATTGTGTTGTTCTAACAAGCCTCTGTAGATATTTGCAGAACGGTCTAACCTCTCTTGAGGTCTGCAGAACATTGTGTTGTTCTAACAAGCCTCTGTAGAGATTTGCAGAACGGTCTAACCTCTCTTGAGGTCTGCAGAACATTATGTTGTTCTAACAAGCCTCTGTAGAGATTTGCAGAACGGTCTAACCTCTCTTGAGATCTGCAGAACGCTGTTTTAAGTAGCCTCTCTAGAGATCTGGAGAACATTGCTGTCTTCTAACTAACTTCCCTAGACAACTGAAGAGCATTTTCCCCTTTTAGCTCACCCCTGTAGAGATCTTTAGAACATTGCCCTGTTCCCACTAACCTTTTAAGATCTGCACAACATTGTGCTGTTCTAACTAGTCTCTCTAGACATCTGCAGAACATCTCCTTGTTCTAACTAACCTCCCTAGATCTCTGTCCTCTTCTAGCTCACCTCTGTAGAGATTTGCAGAACGTTACACTGTCCCATCTAAACATTGCACTGTTCTGCAAAACAGACGCTGTCGCTCATACACAAAAAGACTTTGATGACCAATTTGGTTGTTATAGACGAAATTGGCCTCCAATAGCTCCACGTGTGTCGAACCATTGTCTGAAAATTCTGGTTGACCAGTGTGGGCAGTCGTCAACTGACTGTACTAACCGTGCACCATGTAATCCACCCTTCTCGGAGCCAAATTGGACACTGATCAGGTCTTCCCGTGTACGGTCAACTTTATACCGAAGAACAAAAAATACCTGTATATGCTCGATTAATTTAAACGCTTTCATTTTTAACCTCTGTAGTTCTTGAATCATTTCTTATTTGGAAATAATTCTATATAGGTGTTCGCCATTGGGCTGTACAATAACCTATGTAGCAAACTGGTTCATACGGCCGGAGAGAGCCAGGTAAAGTGAAACCCAGGGAATTCTGTGTAGAATCTGCCAGCTTTAATCCCTCGCGCCCTGCCCTCCACAAAGATATGCAAGAATTTGAGTCATGCTCCATGTACTCAGCCAGGTAACTTCTAAAATATCACATTGTCCCCCGTTCTAGAGGTCAGATATCTGGAGGGCAATCGTTGTGGTTTTTGTTTTTGTTTGTAATGTTGTTTTTGTTAAGCTATTTATTTCTACTTTGTATTACATACAAAAGAGAAATGAAACAAGTCAACCCCATAATTCTACATAAAAGAAAACTGATAATCATACAAACCTCACACTCCTGTGTCATTTAGCTCTATACAAGCGTGCTAATTGTGAGTACTGTACTTTTACTGGCAGTCGTCAAAAGACAGCAGATTTTCGCCTGTCAGTAAGAGAAAACTACAGGTCAGTAAAAACCAGAGCCTCTCCTGAGACTACAATAATACACATAGGCCGCCATTGCGGCTTCTATTAATCTGAATTTAAAGCGGCAATGTCGGGCCCCCGCAGGTTAAGTGTTTAAACACTTGACTCGACATTGCCGCTTTAAATTCAGATTAATAGAGGTCGCGATGACACTAAACAGTAGTGCCGGACAGCTCGTCAGTCGAAATCACTTGCGGTCAGCATTCTGCTCAATCAGTGATTTGCAGAGTCGGTTTCAAGGCAAGTCTATTAATATTTACTTCGGTTTTAAACACTTTAGTTTTTTTCTTTGTAGGTGAAGTGGGTGTCGTAATTGTGGTAATCGTATTAACGATTATGACCGCTGTACATGTCTTCTCTTTACCGTAAATCTGTCAAGTGCCAAAGCTGCCGCAAATGATATTAGCCTCGGTGAGAAGTTACCGAGTGTTAGAGCGGATAGAATATTCATATATGTTACTTCTTCATTTTATTTTAACATTTAAGCCCCAGACATAGCCTTCTCAGTTCTTTACTAAGTCAAACAATGCATCCACTTCTGAATTCTGATACTCCTATCACTGGGATTGGGAATGTTTTCTAGCCACATCCCCTACAGGGCTGTTGGTTCTGAATCTTCAGTACATATATATTGCTTACGTTCCAGAAGATTAGATGACATACTGGGCCTGATTCAGCAAGAAACGCAAAACATACGTATTGTGCGTTCTTTTATAAAAAACCGCATGTATATCGAGCATACGCACGTCCGTACTCAACAAGGATGTGAGGATACGTCTGTTGATGAATAAGCTTCTAGCTCCACTCTGCTCTAGTGAACAATACTCTGCAGGATACGTCCAATACGTATGTGGAATGTAAAGTCACAAAAGAATGCACACAGAAACAAAAACTATTAATGCACCTGTTAATAATAAAATCATTAATGGCAAAACATTTTTTTTTTATCCCCCACATAAAATACATTTATTAGGAGGTTATTAATGTCTACTGTACATAAAATACCCTTTTACAGTTGCTCTTCATTTCAAACACATGTTCTAGCATGTATAAACAGCCGTCATCACTACTAATCAGCACTTACACCCGACCTATAGCTGGTTCAAGTGATACGACTGAGAAACACGTACATCAGAGATGCCCAAACTTTGAATCGGACGCTGCTGTGCGTGCTCCAGCTTGGCACGCCCTTACTGTACACTGACTACGTGCATACGACCATTCCCCTCCCCGTTTCGCCCATGAAGTCGTAGGCTTTGCACTCGAAGATGAACTGGACGTTGCTGCGTTCTCTGGCATATGGTTAATTTTGATTTGCCCAAACCAAGTCCAGATCCGTCCAATCACACCAACATTCTCATGAAGCCACGCCCCTTTATGAGTCCGAGAATCAGGACAGTTGGGATGGAAGGTGTAAAAAAAAAGCTTACATCCCAATTTTGCAATGATACCAGGGACCCACAATTTGGCATCATACAAGGCTGTATGTTACAGAGACTTATATCGTGGCATGCGGGAGTCTCGCACCACGTAAAGTGTCCTGATGGGCAATCTAAAATAATAGAATAACATCCATATGCTACTACTCAATTTATTAGTGTTTCCGTATCAAATGGCCAACATGGGACCACAGAATCACAAGTTACTATACAGCAACAAATGTCGAAAAACATAAGCTAAATAATACGTAGTGTGAATGTTATTGCACATTTAGGGTCAAAAAAATTACTCGTATGCGTCTCGGTAGCTATCACGAAACAACTGTACGAATTTAAGATTTCTTTTCAAAACCCTTTGCATTGAAGAGTTAATTATTTAGCTGCTTGACGCAAAATTATTTCTGAAGATGAAAAATATAAAATGTGGATTCTATTTTTAAAACTTTATTAGTTATTTTTATTGCTGGCAGTTATTATTGTATTGAAAATAAAAGTCATGTGCGCTCTGATGTGAAATCATCGTACATTCGCATGTGCGTATGCTTCTGTCTGTGAAGGGGAGGGAGTCAGAACAGTGTGGGGGTAATTGTTTAAATAAATTTGTATATTTTAGGCATCGCACTCCAAATGGCGTAAATAAAAACGTATCCGGAAAAGTCCCAAGCGTTCTGGGTAATAAATCCCGTACCTTTATAATATGATACAATACTATTATAACAAAGTTCTATAAGCAACGTGCGTTTGTTTAAAACCGCTCATACATTGGCTCTGCGCGCTCCCAAATTCCACAAGATCGGCAGATACGTGCCTTGCTGGAGCAAGCCCTACATCATTATCTCCATCCATTACAACAGTTTCTCTGCTAGATGATCAATACCGTGGCCTCGCACATATCCCAAGGCCAGATATGTAAATCGAGTGAAAACGGCAAGCAATTAAAATAACGAGCCCTGGTCAAATACAATACAGAGCTGGCTAATGGCTTTTTAATTAGCCAGTCTATACATTAAAGGTTGTAATTTCTCACAGCCCGTCCTGCCGTATTCTGTGGGTAGACAGCGAGACATTTTACACGTTGGAATAAATTTGCTACAGAAAATTAAACCAAGATGGTGTTTTGTTCCTGTAAGTTCAATTAGTGTGTGATTACTTGACTGCTATGTTAATGTGGGCAAAGCGACTCCTGATACCACGGATTGCATACACAGGATTGAGATGGCATAAGAGTGGGCAGAATTAATTCACTTTTCAAAGTGATAGAAAATTTTAAGGAACATACACCCATGCTCAGTATAAATTCATAGGGAGCATTAATTCTACTCAAATGTCCAGGAAAACATAACCCATTGTTTATGCATGTTTAAAACTTGAATAGATCTCATTTAGACTCTAAAGAGTGTACGGTATAAATGTAAATTTGGTCGGACCTTTATCTTATGAACCTCGATGGACCAGAAAAAATTGGTGTCAGAGGAGTAAAAATCTAAAAAATTCCTCAAACTTCAAAAAATAGAGGGGTGGGGGGGAGCAAACAAGACAATTTGCAATGGATTACATTGTATTACACTGGATATAAAAAGTTTTTAGGGAATATAAAGACCTTGTTTTTGCAAAACTTCACAAAAGTCGGCGCACAGTAAATAGTCGTTAATGCAAAAAATGAGAACTGTAGAAACATACACACTGCTACCCCGTACATCCCAACATGTCTGTCACCGACAGCGGACAGGGGGAGTGACCATGTCACAGAGGGGGTGTGGCCATGTTGCAAAGGGGGTGTGGTTAAGTCCTTGCCTGGCGCTGTAAAGCACTAGGCTGCCTATTACATACCTCCCTTCCCCCAACAATTACCACTCGCGTGGGCAATCGTCCCTGGGCGGAACAGCGTGACAGAGCCATAAAATCGGGATTGTCCCGCTGAAATCAGGACAGTTGGGAGGCACTTGGAGGATGTAATGTGTTGGGTTTACCAGATCGGCCATGTAAATCCGGGAACATATGAGTTACACAGGCTGGATGGCTGCACTGAAATGAGTACTATCCATGTCTGGATGTATTGACAAGTATGGAATCAATGGATTTTGGATTTATTACAGTAGCGGCTTAATAATAAAAATTGTGAGATGTGAAGATATAGGCAATTTGTATTACGGAAAATAAAACCTTGTGTATGGCTAACTAAGTATCCATCCTCCGTGAGTCTACAGGGCTCGTACATTGTTGGATCAAACTAATTTCTACATCTCAAATAAAATGATCTACTACAGTATCTTCAGAAGCTGGAGGGCCAAAGGCTGAGATCAGAATAGAGAGTCTCCGGCCTCTTCAGGTCCGTTTCCCATCTCCGCCGACGTCTGATCCGTCACAGACCACGTACCAGCGGCTGAGTACCCGGGAATAAGACTGCAGATTACAGAGATCTCTGGCAGGAAGAGACTGGGAGCTAATTATCTGCTACCACTGTGATTGGGATCATTTGATGACAAGATTATGTGGAAATTGCACAGTTGCCCGGGAGCCGTCTGTCTTGTGTAACAAGGATTAACCGGAGTTAATAAAGAAGATGAAAACAACACCTGATTTTATCATATCAGTGCAGCAACTACATCAACGGAGATATAAGATTCCTTTTAACTAAGGAATAAAATGCAATGCGGAAAAGTTTATAGAGCTTAGATATTAAAATAGTGACGGGCAACGGACGGCTGTGAGGATCCTATGTAACCAGATGAAAGATCCAAGTGCATAGATGGGGCTTAATTTTTTTTAATGCAAGGGGCCAGAGTACGGTGGTAGGAGGCTGGACTCTGATGTGACGTTCCCGCTTTTGCACTCTGCGCCTCTTGCGATAATTCTACCTCTCCGAACTCCAAGATTTGTTTCTATGTTGAGAGAGGAAGGTGGGCCGCACCTTGACCTACTCAAGGCTGTGACTGTGTATATTTATCAAAGGGCTAGATTTACTAAACGGCGGGTTTGAAAAAGTGGAGATGTTGCCTATGGCAACCAATCAGATTCTAGCTTTCATTTATTTACTGCATTCTACAAAATTACAGCTAGAATCTGATTGGTTGCCGTAGGCAACATCTCCACTTTTTCAAACCCGCAGTTTAGTAAATATACCCCAAAGTGTTTTGCAGGGTGCATGCATTGTGGGTGCTTACAAAATGATCTCGTCCCGGGCCTGAACCATGCTATTTGCTTAGGCCTACAAACAGTCCTCTCAGTCCAGGACTGTGCTTCTAATGCTGGTGGAATCCACCTGAAAATTGGCCTAACAGGCCGGCACAGGAACAGTTAATGAGCCGCGCTATCAGTGACATCGATCCGGGCCAAGTTTTTTTTCTTCTTCTGCATCTGAGTCTGTTACTAGGGAGGTATCAGTTACCCAGCTGAAAAAGACGGAACTGGACTCCTGTCATGTGTATGGCTCGGAGTCATTTGGCTTGTGTATAGCTAAGGTGTGTCACGCTGAATGGAAACAAGGCGTGGGTGGGTGCTGTACCTGACAAGACTCTCTGTTTTCAGGAACAGGGAGACCTGGGATAAATACAAGACTCCTGGCAGCACATGATAAAAAAAAAAAGAACTGTGTATATACTGTACAAATGTGGTTCCTGCAAAGCACCGTGGGTAATTAACTATCATGTAGTCACTGAAATATGCTGTGTGTATTGTTACTTTTATCATTTATAAATGGTTCTTATTAAATGTGAACCATTCCAAAAAAATTCAGATTACCGCTCTGCTCCCCGTCCTCTGAATTTCTCAGGTTGTAAATGAGCCTCTGAGAGTACTCTATTGCAGGTCTATAGATGTATGTCAGAGGCATCACTTGATCTATCGCTCTGCTGGAAAAAGATGTCATGGTCACAGAATCCTCTGACATTAGAAACAAGTGTAAGCATAAGGAACGCAGAGCGTTGTTTTTCTCTGAGCTCGTACACGCTGGCGTTCCTACTGCGCCAGTGGTAGGATTGGTCTGAGCTGCGTTCTCCGTTTATTGCACGCAGCTTAGCAGTCACAGATGACAGGGGTTCATTAATATACTATGAAGAATGCAGAGTGAAAGTGGGACAGACCTGGACACAGGACGGGAGGACATTCTGCACCAATGTCCATCCAGTATTTCGGAATTGACCGGATTTGTGATAAGGACACCGCTGTTTATTTACTTTACCCACTGGATAAGCTGCACTCTGAATATAATTACACAACGCACAGACCTGTGTCACATTGTCAGGGGAAAGAAAAATAAACAACTGTTCCTGATTATATAATATATTCCTGATCATTACATTTATAACATTGTATAAATGGCTGATAAACGCAGAAGGAAACCAGGAAGATAAAGCAATGTATTTAGTAAAAATCGCAGTAAAGTGTAAAAGCTTTATCTTCTTCAGCTCTCTCTGATCTTCATTCTCTAGTTTTCCTGTCTTAATTGTTCTAATAGAACAACATTGTGTAGTTAGCTGGTGGAGGGTTTCAAACCCTAATTGCCCAGTTTAGATTCCCCCCCAGACCCAAGGGGCAAGTGCGGGGGAGGCGATGGTGCGGTTCATGTCATTGCAGCCCTGCCCTAAGTTTCCGATTATGTGATTTGTGTCATCACGAAACGAGAGGCAGGAGGATTATGGGCAGCACGGTGGCTCAGTGGTTAGCACTTGTCTCACAGCGCTGGGGTCATGAGTTCGATTCTCGACCATGGCCTTATCTGTGAGGAGTTTGTATGTTCTCCTCGTGTTTGCGTGGGTTTCCTCCAGGTGCTCCGGTTTCCTCCCACACTCCAAAAACATACTGGTAGGTTAATTGGCTGCTATCAAATTGACCCTAGTCTGTTTGTGTGTGTGTATGAATTTAGACTGTAAGCTCCTTTGGGACAAGGACTGTTGTGAGTTCTCTGTACAGTGGCGCTATATGAATGATGATGATGTCTTTAGTTAGACTGCGCACTTTCAGACAAGAAGTATCGTAGCTCTCTCTTGCCAAGTTTAGAAACCTAGCCTAACTAGCACTTTATTGTAGAAATCCTGCTATAAAGTTACATGAAACATTCTTAGCATTTAAAAGGTTTCATCATGTTTATACTTCTTTCTGTAACATAAAATACAACAATCTGTTCATATTTTCTAACATCTGTCACCAAGAAGCTCTTGGACCATGTCCCACAACATCTTTGTAAAGTGGCGGAGTTCCCAACGCAACAGCTGCGTGACTGCGATGTCGCCGACACCTCTACCGGTGACTCGTTGCTGCCAGCGGTAATGAAGACGTTTACGGCAGGCGTGTTTTATTATTTTAAGTGCAGGAGATTTTTCTGTATTACAACTGCAATAAAACACGGATGCAGTCGTAAATGACGTCTAACTCATCCTGAGTAACAAAGGGAGACTTAATGATTAAAAGTAAACAGTGAAGTATAAACTCACAGGTGCTTTATTACACCAAATATACAGGACCAGAGAAGTGATACTGAGCAGTTTTCCACACATGAGAAAATACTGTGAGTGACACTCAGTAAAGGTTATTTACAAAGATGTAGAACGTGTCCCTCATGCAGTGCTTGTACCATTTTCATCTCTACTTCCGCAGAATGCATCTGTTTTTACAGAGAAGCTCCTTGCTTGCCAAGGTACGTTCACTGACAAGTTAAAATGAATAAAGGGTTAATTCTAAGCTGGAAATAGATCTGGAAGTGACGCTTCTACTCTTTTCATGCAGCGCACTTCCATTAAAACCCGTAACCAAACTGGGTGCAGATTGACTAATACTGAGAATTTCATCCAACATAGAGATTAAGAGACATGTATATCCGTAGAATAGACACAGATATTGAGGATTACATCAGGCATGCAGAACAAAAAAGTGGTACCATGCAACCATTGATATATGTAGTTCTGGAATTGATCCTAATAATTCAGTCCAGGGGCTAGATTTACTAAACTGCGGGTTTGAAAAAGTGGAGATGTTGCCTATAGCAACCAATCAGATTCTAGCTGTCATTAATTTAGTACATTATACAAAATGATAACTAGAATCTGATTGGTTGCTATAGGCAACATCTCCACTTTTTCAAACCCGCAGTTTAGTAAATATTCCCCCAGGATTCAGACAAGTTAAGTGGTATTGGGCAGTAGTCCATATATATATATATATATATATATATATATATATATATATATATATATATATATACAAAATAAGAAAATACAGAAACTTGCACTGAATCACAACAACCAATAAAGAATTAGCTTTCCTCTGCCTGCTTCAAGTGAGACGATGAAAGCAAGCGGCTGATTGGTTCCTTTGTCAAATGGAAGTAGTGATGTGCACCTATCCTTGCATACAGAACCAATATACATTGCACCCAACTTACAGAACGAGAAGTGGTACTGGGCAAAAAACATTTCCACTTCATCGACTTGTGCAAAAAATAGGGACTGCCTCGTAGACCGACTTTGTTTTTACACTTGTCCTGATTTTATGATTTTGCAGATCTTCAAAACTTAACTGAAAGAGTCATTTTGGCTGTTCTTCCATCTGTCTATAGAACGAGTCTGGCACTTGCTGAAGTAGAGGGGTATAAAGTAGAACAGAGAGGGAATAGAGTAATGTCTGTGGTCCATCTTCCATCTTGGCGTGGCCTCCTGTTAGCCGGCAGGAGACTCTTCCAGTGTGGACGCAGAGATTCCCAAGCACAATAGTTTTGCTAGTCACGTCGTTTGCAGGCCCTGTAAAATTTTAATACCTCATAAAATTTTTTATTGCTTATGCACAATGGCTGCCATCTAGACTTGTTTTATAGCAAAAGGTTATTCAGATCTACATATTTCTCATTCCCGACGGTGTCCCCGGCTACTCTGTTATTTAAAATAGCTGTTAAAAACATGCATCATTAATCCCTTCCTAAAAAGCATAACATATACAGAGAACTACCAGTCCCATGATGCTTTGAAGCGAAAATAAAATAAAACAAAACACTGGACTCTCATAGGCAAACCGAGAGGGGGTTTACTAGTGCCTGGAAACCCCCCGCCAAGCCTGGGGCACTGTATAATTGAGGTGGCTGGACCACCAGTAGTGCAAACAGCATTGCCCATGTATATTATGGGGATAGGGAGAGTTGGACAGTAGCCAAGCACTGTCTAAAATTATAGCCACACCCCCATGCATGCTGGTCACGCCCACTGGCGGCGTGGTGTGGAAACCTCCCTCTACAAATCCTGCGTTCGCCCCTGACCCTGAGGAAGCTTTAGACCGTGTTGAAGAAGTGCCTGATTCATTGAGAGAATAACTAAATAAACCGGAATATCAAGTATATGTTTTATTTTAATGATTACATTTTTGTTACTTTCCCAAAGGCTACAGTGATAGGAGACAAATGACTTTTTACAGGAGAATCCCAGTTAATATACATATCTAGCCGCTGGGGTTCTGAGCGTGGTTTGTAGGATATCAATTCCCGTGGGAGGGGCGGAGGAGAAGTTGAAATGTAAAGACATCAATGAAAGCTGGTTGGTTGTAAGCTGATTGGATGACAGAGTTCTAGATCACATCTGATGTCAAACTTGGTTCGTGGTACCCAGTCCCGTGGCAGTATGTCTAAATTATAGCTCCGCCTGCTGAGGAATCGCGAGCAAGATCTAAGGGAATGTCCTCACGAATCTGCAAAGGGAGGACAATGGACCTCATTTAAAAATAGGAGCAAAGATTAAAAAAATAGGGGGAGAATATAAAATGTAGGGACATTTTGCTTTGGGAGGGGGCATATCATCATCATCATCTATTTATTTATATAGCGTTACTAATTCTGCAGTGTTGTACAGAGAACTCACTCACATCAGTCCCTGCCCCATTGGAGCTTACAATCTAAATCCCCTAACACACACACAGACCGAGAGACTAAGGGCAATTTAATAGCAGCCAATTAACCTACCAGTATGTTTTTGGAGTGTGGGAGGAAACCAGAGCACCTGGAGGAAACCCACGCAAACACGGGGGGTAACACACAAGCTCCACACAGATAAGGCCATGGTTGGGAATTGAACTCATGACCCCAGTGCTGTGAGGCAGAAGTGCTAACCACTGAGACACCGTGCTGCCCACATATCCTAGCTGAACTTGGATAGTACGTGGTCACTCCCCAAATAACCACAAATGTCGGGACAGAAACATACAAGTGGACAGCTCCCGCAAGGTTAGAATGCTACTCTCCTGAAATAGTCTGTGCTGCTGTGAACATTGCAGTATTCTGATTGGCTACAGGTTCTTATAACCCCGTCTACTTCAAAACTAGGTTAATGCAGTCATAGGAGTAATGAAAATTAATACAATAGGCTACATCACTAAGAACAGGCATCAGGAATGAGGAGTGATAGGAATATTTGGAAAGAGGGGGACAAACCTTCCAAGCGGAAAGCTTTTCAGTACGAGACCCCCACAATTGTACTAATTGGAGGGCAGAGTCTTTCTGTTGAATGAATAATCCCAGATATTTAGTATTACAATGATGATCTTTCCAAAGACTCCGGAGCGGCCCGGGGGAGGCGTCTGTAATGAAGCATCGCAGATTTAATTTACAAGGAAGAGATAATTACAGTCATTTCTTTAACGGAGAAGGAATGGGAAGTGATCTATGACTTTTATCTAAAACAAACAAATTAACCGGAAAAAAAATATAAATCGGGTTTGTAATAGACTGGAGACCTGATTGGTGTTTCAAGTGAAAGCACTTGGAACTAGTCAAATATTATCTAAAAAGCTGCTCGATTGGATTCCAGCCAATGACTAACAGACAGATTATATAGGTAAAGCCGTTCAAGCTATAAAAGGATTAATGTCAAACTTGTGGCGCTGTATTATGTCTCTGATTTATCAAACCGTCTATAAAGGAAAAAGTGGAGTTGTTGCCTATAGCAACCAATCAGATTCTAGCTGTCAGTTATCCAGTACATTCTAGAACATGATAGTTAGAATGTGGTTGCTATGGGCAACACATCCACCGTTCCTGTGTAGAAGGTTTGACAAATCAAAGACATGCATTATGTGTTTGCTCCGGCTTGCTCTCTCTCTCTCTCATACACGGCCCAAACATCGCTACGGCCTCTGTGAGACCCACTAGCAGTACCATGTCTGGGAAAAGATTGGTATCATAGTTTGATAATGTCAGGTAAGAATACTAGTATTTTTCATGATAGTTTGGCCACAGGTTGGCGCTGTTTTCTTGATTCCGTGATTGCATTTTGATTATTGCCAAGCCAGGGCATTTTTACCTTAGTCCTACTAATAAATGAAAATATATAGATATATATGTTACTGCGTGCTGAATGTTTTATCCGTGTAGTCTTATAGTATGCAGAAAATAATTAAAAAAGACAAAATGAGTATTACCCATCCCAAAATGTCAGTACCTTTTCCATCTCTGGTCCACAACTCACAAATAGATAGACATATAGATAGACATATAGATAGATAAATAGATAGATAGATAGATAGGTATGAGATCAGGGCCGGATAAACCCGAGGTCTAACTGGGCTATAGCCCAGGGGCCTCGGGCATCCAGGGGGCCCTTCAAACTCCTCAGCAGCATTATTGATCGGTCAGGGGCGGGGGCGCCCCCGGCCCGATCGATGCTGCTGAGTACTGTCAGTGCAGTCCTCCGTCCCGGCGCGCTGTAGTCTGCTTACTGAGGATATCTCGCGAGAGTTCATGAACTCTCGCGAGATCTCCTCAGTAAGGAGCTTACAGCGCGCCGGGACGGAGGACTGCACTGACAGGTAAGTGCTTGGGGGAGTCCTCGCGGGGGGTGGGGGGCGGCGGACGGCTCACATTGGGGGCCTCTCGGGGAATGGAGGGCCCCTTAGCCCAGGGGCCTCCATTCCCTTAATCCGGCCCTGTATGAGATAGATAGAAGTGAGATAGATACATAGATAGAGATATATAGAGATATAGATAGATAGATAGGAGATAGATAGATAAATATTAGATAGATAGATAGATAGATATAAGATAGATAGATATATAGATAGATATGAGATAGATAGATATTAGATAGATAGATAGATAGACAAATAATAGATAGATAGATAGATAGACAAATATTAGATAGATAGATAGTTAAGATAGATAGACAAATAATAGATAGATAGATAGATAGATAGATAGATAGATAGATAGATAGATAGACAAATAATAGATAGACAAATATTAGATAGATAGACAGTTAGATAGATAGATAGATAGATAGATAGATAGATAGATAGATAGATAGATAGATAGATATGAGATAGATAGATAGATAGATAGATAGATAGATAGATAGATAGATAGATAGAAAGATAGATAGATAGATAGATAGATAGACAAATAATAGAATGATAGATAGATCGATAGATAGATAGATATAAGATAGATATGAGATAGATAGATAGAAGATAGATATATAGATAGATATTAGATAGATAGATAGAATGATAGATAGATAGATAGATAGATAGATAGATAGATAGATATGAGATAGATAGATAGACAAATATTAGAAAGATAGACAAATATTAGATAGATAGACAAATAATAGATAGATAGATAGACAAATAATAGATAGATAGATAGATAGATAGACAAATATTAGATAGATAGATAGTTAGATAGATAGGAAATAGATAGATATGAGATAGATAGATAGATATGACATAGATAGATAGATAGATAGATAGATAGATAGATAGATAGATAGATAGACAAATATTAGATAGATAGATAGTTAGATAGATAGGAAATAGATAGATAGATATGAGATAGATAGATAGATAGATAGATAGATAGATAGATAGATAGATAGACAAATATTATATAGACAGACAGATAGATAGATAGATATATAGATAGATAGATATGAGATAGATAGATATGAAATAGATAGATAGATAGATAGATAGATAGATAGATAGATAGATATGAGATAGATAGATAGATAGATAGATAGATAGATAGATATGAGATAGATAGATAGATAGATATATAGATAGATAGATAGATAGATATATAGATAGATAGATATGAGATAGATAGATAGATAGATATGAAATAGATAGATAGATAGATAAATAGATAGATAGATAGATAGATAGATATGAGATAGATAGATAGATAG